>NC_046661.1:142157239-142163410 GCF_010883055.1 Belonocnema kinseyi | reverse complement strand
AAAAAATATTGAGGTAATTAAATGAGATAAAAAGTATCCTATCCTTTAAGTTGGACCAAATTACACACAGTATACGAAATTTCATCAAGATCGGTTAAGTAGTTTCGGAGTTTAGTGGTGACAAACATCATGACACGTGATATAGATATAATATACTTAAAATCTATATATCAATAAAATAGAATTAACAATCAAATGGTTGACCTATCATACAAAAGAGACGAGTTTTCAAAAAAACAATTGAATTTTCAACCAAGAAAGATGACTTTTCTACCATAAATGATAAATTTACAATCTAAAAAGGACGAATTTTTAAGAAAACAATTTTAATGTAAAGAAAAAAGATGACCTTATCAAAATAGTTAAATTTTCAACCTACTAAACATTTGCATCGAAAAGGTCGAATTTTGAAGCCAAAAATGCGAATTTTTTTAAAGAGAGTTGAATTTCCAACCCAAACAGTTGAATTTGTAACAAAAAAAGTTTATTTTCGACCAAGAAAGGTGGCTTTTCTATCATAAAAGAGGAATTTTTGACTAAAAGAAGAATTTTCAAACAGTTAAATTGTATTAAAAAGACGTATTGTTAATAAAATAGTTGTAAACAAACCAAAAATGAAATAGTTACGTTTTTGGATAAAAAAAATTAATTTTTACATTCAATAAATTGCAGAAAAAAATTCTTTTAACCAGTTGCATTTACAATCGACCAAATAGTTGAATTTTCAACCTACAAAGATGAATTTTTTTAAGCAAAAAGAGGAATTTTCAACAAATTAATTGAAAAAAGCCTATTTTCTACAAAATAGTTAAAATTTCAACAAAATATTTTAATTTTTGATTAACTTTTCATTTAAATTTTCAACCCAGAATAATTTTTCAGTCTAAAATGACAAAAAAGTTGAATTTTAAAGCCAAAAATAAGATTTAAAAAAGGTAATTTTTTACCAAATAGTTTAATTTTGAACCAAATATTTAAATTATGCTAAAAAAGTTTAATTTTTAACAATAAAAATTAATTTTCAACCACATACTTTAATCTTTTAACGAAATTTTGAATGTTTAAGCCAAAAAGACGAATTTTCTATGAAACATTTCAATTTTCAACCCAAAAATATAAGATTTCAAATAAAACGGTGAATCTTCAACAAACAAAAAATTGATTTCTTAAAACGTAGTTTTACTTTAAAGCAAGAAATTTATTTTTCCACCAAAAAAGTTTATTTTTAACATATTAGTTAACGTTTCTATAAAATAGTTGAATTTTCAAGTTTAAAAGGGGAATTTTCCATGAAATACTTCAATTTTCAACCCGAAAATAGGATTAAAAAAATTAATTTTCTACCAAATAATTTAATTTTTCAACAAATATTTAAATGTTCATAACAATTTTTCAAAAAAATGGTGGAAATTTGAACAAAAAAGTTCATTTAAAACTAAATACTTTAATTTTTTATCAAACTGTTTAATTTTCAAGCCAAAAATACGAATTTTCTACAAAATAGTTGATAAATTAGTTGAATTTTTAACCAGAAAATATGCGCTCTCAATAAAATATGTAATAGTTGTTATTTCAAACCAAAATTGTTTTAATTTGGAACAAAAAAAAACCTGTGGAATTCTCAACCAAGAATAATTTTTCAGTCAAGAAAGAAAAAAAAAAGACATTTTGCTTTGGATTTTAAATTAAAAAATATGAATTTTTTACCAGATACTTATATTTTTATGATAATAGTTTCATTTTTAACCACATGGTTGAGTTTTAAACAAAAAAAAGCAAGAAGATAAAATATATAAATTTTTTTACAAAGCACATTAATTTTCAAAAAAATTATTGAACTTTAAAGCCAAAAAGGCCCGTTAAACCTTCAACTCGAAAATAGGATCTTTTTATCAAACAAGAATTAATTTTTTACCAAATATTTAAATTTCATAAAAATGATTTCATTTTCTACCAGATTGTTGTATTTTTCACCAAAAAATAACAATTTTTAATATAATACCTGAATTTTCAATTAAAAAGCAACAAAAAAAAATAAATTTTCAACAATAGTTAAACATAAAAGCTGATTTTTTTAACCCAGAATATAAATCTAGAAGTTGTTTTGAATTTGTTCACATTTAAAATTATTTTTGAAATTTTTTTCAGAACTTTTAAATATCTTTTAAAGATAATTGAATTTTTCCTAAATTTTTAGGAAATCCTGCAAATTTTAGAAAATTTCTTTAAAATTTTGATGTATAAATAACAATTCAACATTTATCATTTGTAAACGAAATAAAAAATTATTTTTTATTCTGAAAAATTATTTTAAGAGAGTATTTAAAAAGGTTTTAAAACATTCACAAAATTTTAAATAAAAGAATCTGGATTCAAACGGTGAAATTTTTCAGAAAAAAGTTCATTTTCAACCAAATACGTTGATTTTCTATCATTTTGTTGAATTTTCGAACCAAAAAGACGATTTTTCTACAAAATAGTTGATTCTTAAGCCCAAAAATATAAATTTTCAAATAAAATGGTGAATCTTCTACACAAAATTTTTTTTTTGCATTTTTTAGTTTTTTTAAATTATTAAAATTACTTAATTCTTTTTTTAAATTTTAACAGTCAAATATTGCTCAAGGTTCAATAATTAATATTTTTTTTAATTAAAAAATTTCAAATTGAATGTGTTAAAAATTAAATTTTTTCTACTGAAACAATATTTTTAATTTAGTAAAATTCTTTAATTAAGAATATATTATTATTAAGTTATTTTTAAGTTGAAAATAATTTATCCATTAAAAAATTATTTATTTTTTGTTTATTTATTTATTAAATAAAAATGTTTCTTATCCAAAATTTTTAACTTCAAAAGTTTTTAAAATGTAAGCTTAAAAATAAAAATTTTTAATGAAACATTTTTTGAGCAAAACATGAACTTTTAAACAAGAAGATTAATTTTCAAATAAAAATATTAATATTCGAAGAAAAAATGAAATTTCTAAACAAAATACATGATTTTGTAACGAAAAAGAATACTAATTTTCAACGAAATTGTTGAATTTTTAACTAAAAAAATAATACATAACTTTTAAAAAAAAACTTTTTCAACCAAAGTAATGAATTTTTAATTGTAATTATGAATCTTTAACTAGAATAATTTAATTTTTTACAAATGAGATTAATTTATAACAAAGAAGATTAATTTGTACAAAAAAAAAACGAATTTTCAAATGAAAAGGATTATTTTTCAACCAAAAATTGAATTATTAAATTTATAGTCAAAAAAAATGAATGTTCAAACAAAGAAGTAAATTTTTAAATAAAACGATGAACCTTAAAAAAAATAATTTTAAAAAAAGTTGAATTTACAACAAAATAATTTTATTTTCAATCTAAAATGTGAATTTTCCCCTAAAAATGATGAATATCTAACTGAAATAGAAGAAATTCAACCAAACAGAAGAATTTTTAAACAAGGTGATCAACCTTTAAAGAAAAAATATACTTTTCTACAAAAAAATAATATTTTTTTAAAACAAAATACGTGAATTCTCAACGAAATAGTTGAATTTTCAATTAAAAAAGAATTTGCATCAAAATTGCTAAATTTTAAACAAGAGAAAGTCAATTTTTAACAAAAAATGAAATAGTTAAATTTTCAGCAAAAAAAAAAGAATTTTTTTTTAACAATTAAAAATATATAAATATTAAAAATTAATTTTTTTTAACATAAAGATGAATTTTATACAAAACGAAAGAATTCTACTTTCAAGCAAATAATTTTCTACAAAAAAAAATACATTTTTAATAAAATACGTTAATTTTCAACCAAATAATAAATGATTCAATTTAAAATACTTTTCAGTTGAAAAAATTAACATTCAGCCAAACTGATAAATTTTCAACTAAAGAATATTTAACTGAAATTTTTTAATTTTATACCTTCGAAAAAGATTGATTTTCTACAAAAAAAAAAGAATTTCCAAAATTAAAGAAAAATTAAAACATTATTATTATAATTATATTATTAATTCCAAATTAAAAAAAAGTTTATTTTTTAAATAAAAAATATCAACTTGCAACCAAATAGTTGAATTTTCATTAAAAAAAATCAAATTTCAACTCAAAATAGAATAAATTTGTCATTCAAACTCTAATTCTCAATCACATAATTTTATTTGCAATTTAAAAAACAAATTTTCAACTACAAATGATCAATATTTAACTGGAAAACTTGAATTTTTAACCGAAAAAATGAATTTTTGAACAAGAAGATTAACTTTCCAAGGAAAAGATGATTTTACACAAAAAAAAAATTAATTTTTTAATCAAAATACGTGAATTTTCAAAGAAATAGCTGAATTTTCCATTAGAAAAGAAAAATTTTCATCCAAATTGTTCAATTTTTAACAAGAGAAGGTCAATTTTAAACAAAAAAAGAAATCGTTAAATTTTTAGTTGAAAAAAATTAATTTTCAACCAAACTGATCAATTTTTAACTAAAATTATTAATAAACAATATCAATTTTCAACCAAATAGTTGAATTTTCATCCAAAAAAGGTACATTTTAAACCAAAAATATATTGGTTTTTTTTTGTTATTAAAAATCTAATTTTTAACTACAAAAAAAGTATTTTCAGCAAAATATTTAGATTTTCTGCTAGAATAAATAAATTTCTAGTTAAAAAATTGATTTTCAACAAAGTAGTTATATTTTTAACCAGAGATGAATTTTCAGTTCAAAATTATAAAACTTTAAACAAAATTAATTTTTAACAAAAGAATTCAACTTTTATACAAATACTTTAATTTGTCAACCAAAAAGATGAATTTTCAACAAAAATTATAAATATTTAATTGGAAAAATTGCATTTTTAACCGAAAAAGAAGAATTTTTAAACGATAAGATTAACTTGTCAAGAAAACAATAATATTTTCCACCGAAAAAACCTGATTTTTAATTAAATAAATGAATTTTCAACGAAATTTAAAAAAAATGGAATAGATAAATTTTCACGAGAAAAAATTTGTTTTCAACACAAAAAAACGCATTTTTAAAGCAATCAATCAATTTTAAACTTTAAAAATTTTTTTAAAAAATTATCTTTAACTAGACAAATATATTTTTAACTAAAACTGCGCAATATTTGATTTGAATAATTTAAATTTTCGTTTTAAAAAATATTTAACTGGAATGGTTGAATTTGAAACTATAAAGATAAATTTTTAACTAAAATTATGAATCTTTAACTAGAATAATTAACTTTTTTACTACAAAAATAAATTTTCAACCAAGAAGATTAATTTATTAAAAAAATGAATTTTCAAAAAAAAAGGATAATTTTTCAACCAAAAATTGAATAATTAAATTTTTTTAAATGAATATTCAACTGGAATAATTTACATTCAAATTTGAAAAAAAAATAGTTTGAAAAATCGCATGAAAAACATTTTTCAACCGAAAAAAATTAATTTTTTATTAAAACGATGAGCCATCAACAACAAAAAAAATTTTAATAAAAAAATTTATTTTTCAACCAAGGAAATTGATTTCAAACCTAAAAGATGAATTTTCAACTAAAATGGTAAATATTTATCTGAAAAACTTGAATTTTTTAACCAAAAAAAAAATTTTTAACAAGAAGATTAACTTGCAAAGAAAACGATAATTTTCTACAAAAAAAATGGATTTTTAATAAAATACGTGAATCTTCAATGACATAATAAATTAATTTTCAACTTAAACAGAAAATTTTATATCCAAATTATTACATTTTGAAGCAAAAAAGGTCAATTTTCTACCCAAAATGGATTGATTTTTAACAAAGTAGTTACATTTTAAATCAGAGACGAATTTTCAATTAAAAATTATGAATCTTCAACGGAAAAAAAAATTATAAAAAAAATAAAATTCAACAAAAAATAGAATGGTTAATTTTTCTGTAAAAAATATAATTTTTAACTACAAAAAAATGTATTTTCAGAAAAATAGTTACATTTTCTAATGGAATTAAAATTTTTATTTAAAAAAAAATGTATATTTTTAACCAGAGATGAATTTTTAATTAAAAATTATGAAACTTCAACGGAAAAAAAAATTATAAAAAAAATAAAATTCAACAAAAAATAGAATGGTTAATTTTTCTGTAAAAAATATAATTTTTAACTACAAAAAAATGTAT
>NC_046661.1:142153449-142157139 GCF_010883055.1 Belonocnema kinseyi | reverse complement strand
AGAAAAATAGTTAAATTTTCTAATGGAATTAAAATTTTTATTAAAAAAAATAGATTTTTAACCAGAGATGAATTTTTAATTAAAAATTATGAAACTTCAACGGAAAAAAAATTGTTAACTAACTAAAATTCAACAAAAAATAGAATGGTTAATTTTTCTGTAAAAAATATAATTTTTAACTACAAAAAAATGTATTTTCAGAAAAATAGTTAAATTTTCTAATGGAATTAAAATTTTTATTAAAAAAAATAGATTTTTAACCAGAGATGAATTTTTAATTAAAAATTATGAAACTTCAACGAATAAAGAAATTGTTAACTAACTAAAATTCAACAAAAAATAGAATGGTTAATTTTTCTGTAAAAAATATAATTTTTAACTACAAAAAAATGTATTTTTAGAAAAATAGTTAAATTTTCTACTGGAATTAAAATTTTTATTTAAAAAAAAAAGATTTTTAACAAATTAGTTACATTTTCAACCAGAGATGAATTTTCAATTAAAAATTATGAATCTTCATCAATAAAAATTAACTTTTAATAAAAGAATTCAACTTTTAAACAAATAATTTTATTTTTAACCTAAAAAATGAGTTTACCACTAAAATAACAAATATTTTCCTGGAAAACTTGAATTTTTAACCGAAAAAAGAATGTTTAAACAAGAAGATTAACCTGAAAAGAAAACGATAATTTTATAGAAAACAAAAAAATCGATTTTTAATCGAATATGTTAATTTTTAAAAAAATAATAAATAATTTTTTTATTTAAAATACAAATTTATATTCAAAGTGTTACATTTTGAACAAGAAAAGGTCAATTTTCCACCCAAAATGGAAGATTTAAATTTTATGCCAAAAAGATGAATTTTCAATCATAAAAATTAATTTTCTATAAAAAAGGCTAATTTTTTACAAAGGAGATGAATTTTCAAACAACTAGTTTAATTTCGATATTAAAAATATAAATTTTTAATCAAATAGTTAATTTTTCATGAAAAAAAATATTCATTTTCAACCAAAAATAAAAATTTTTATTTTTCTTTTAAAAATCTAATTCTTAGCAACAACAAAACAACATATTTTCAATAAAATAGTTAAATTTTCTAATGGAATTTAAATTTTTATTTAAAAAAAAATTGATTTTTAATAAAGTAGTTACATTTTCAACCAAATAGTTGAATTTTCATTTAAAAATTATGAATCTTCAACGAAAAAAAAAATGGTTAACAAAATAATTCAAGTTTTAAACAAATAATTTTATTTCCAACCTAAAAGTAGAATTTTCAACTAAAATATTAAATATTTAACTGGAAAACATGAATTTTTAACCGAAAAAAAACAAGAATTTTCAAACAAGAAGATTAACAGTTTATAAAAAAAAATATCAATTTTCATCCAAAGAGTTGAATTTTTATCAAAAAAAGATATCAAAAAAATAAATCATTTTTAACAAAAGAATTCAATTTTTAAACAACTAATTTTATTTTCAACCGGAAAGATGAATAACAATAAATTATTATGTATTTACTAAAGAAAGGCCAAATAATTAAAGTTTTTTCAATAAATTTGTATGAAAAATGCACAATTATTTGTTTTTAATTAAAAGTATCAAAATATTTTAAAGTCTTCAAAAAAACCTGAAAAATGTCCTTACAAACGGCACTAAACTTTTTCTGACAAAAAAAAACTTACCTGAGGAAGCGTCTATTAATAAGAGTAATTATTTAGGTGTCTTTTTTTAATTACCCTTCGAAATTATATTTATATAATTGACGAGCGATTCGGCAAAGGGGGCCAAAGTTCATTTTCGTGGTTTTGCAGTAGATAATAAACGTGTTCTAAAATACATTTAGGAATTTTAAAATTAAATAAAATATACTTTCTAGATATGAAATTGATTACTTGAGACAAATCGAATTTACGACAAAAGCGTTTCTAAAATTGATTCGAATGAATTAAAAATGTTCGATGAATTTTTAGGTTAAGTTCCACGTCACTACAGACTTTGAAGTTACTGTTAGCGCGCTGATTTTGAATTATATAAATATTCAGATTTAATATTTATCATAAATAATGATTGGAAAATGCGATTTTGCTGCAAAAAACGTTATTAATTCTGACTTCAGAAAAAAAAGATTTTTTCATTAATTTAGTATTTTAAATATTTTAAAATTTTAATAAAAAGTTAATAAGAAGTTTTAATTGTAAGCAAAAAATATTAGTTTTAATATCATAAATATGATCTGATTATTTGTATACAATTTTACCTGAAGTCTTCCTGGCGCTTGAAGGAAATAATAATTTGGAAAATCTCAAATTATAATATTTTGCTACAAGAATTGTTTATAACAATAGTTATTATAAACTTTTAAATTATTTTTCTTATTGAATGTAATTCCTACATTAATGTGAAGCACTTTTAACACCAAAAAATGTTATCGATAATAAGACGATTTGTTAATTTGTTTATCATATTTGTTTCCAACATATAAATGGAATGATAAACAAATTATTTGTATAGAAAAAAGCTTTCAAGATTAAACAACAAATAAATGATTGCACTGTATGAATGTATATATGATATTCGGTTCAATTTAAATAATTATATAGATTATATTAAATAATATTAATTCCACTTTCTCATTTATTAGTCTTTTCATTAACTTTTTATCAAATTATTTCCTCAATATAAAATATACGTCATATATTTTTTATTAATTTTCTCATTAGCTACATTAATAATTTTAACAAAAAATAATTTTGTTTAACTTTAAGAAATAATAAAATTAATAATATGAGCAAAATAAATCAGAAAAATATAAAGTTCGAACTGCTTTTAAAATTTATCTCAAAATTACATTTTATTCATATTAAACTACATATTTTCATGCCTCTTTCTTTTTTTAAATAATTAGTAATAGTTAGACTTATTTTTTCATCTATTTTTTTTTTTGTTTATTTGCAAACAGCATCAAGTTTTTAATTATTTTTGCTTTTTCTTAATGCAATTCAATAAAAAAGACAGACCTACTTTTTGTGGTGCCATCTGTTGGCTTAGTTTGACCGACATTTCCACTCCGGATAAGAAAACCACTGAACATACACATACACGGTCGTGGCTGGGGGCTGGTGAAAAAACACCCTAATTTAACCAGCAGCCACTTGGAGCGCTGTAAGCAACTCTGGGCACACCTTCGAGGCGCACTGATGGTAAACTTAGCTTGGACAAGAACTATTTGGATTGAAAGTAAATTGCCAATTAAAACATTTTTACTCATTCGGGAATTTTTAAATTCGATAATATTGTAAACTGTCCAGAATTTCATTATTCTAGAATTTTTTAATTCGGGATTTTCAGGTTTCAGCATTTTGTTATTTCGGGAAGTTTACAGTGTCGAAAATATTTAAAAAGATTTATAAAATTGTAAAAAAATCTTGAAGATTTTTAGGCATTTAAAACTCCTGAAAAACTTAAATAATAATTCGAATTATATATATACATGAGTTTCAAATGAAACAAACTTTGCATGATTCAATGCAGGCTAATTTAACGCAACTTTTATTTTTATTTTTTTAAATAATAATCTTATTTTTGCGAGCGTTTTCTGTAATGTACAAAAATAAAATGGACATTTTCAAACAACTTTTTTCATCCAAAAATACATTTGTTCAATTATTGTTATTTTTA
>NC_046661.1:142149295-142153349 GCF_010883055.1 Belonocnema kinseyi | reverse complement strand
AAAAAGCTTGATATGGAAAAAAGTCAAGAGGCGAAAAACACTACTTTTTCAAGGCCCCATGATTATTTTATCACATTCTCATCCATAATGAGAAGAGTTTTATGCGAAAAATGATTTTCGTGAATTTCATTAAATTTCGACTTGTTGACGCTCCTTGAGTCAGAAAGACAAGTTTTTAAATCGATATCTGTATGTCTCTCTGGCGTCTACGTCGTCGTTATTGTGGTTGTCTGTATATCGGATAACTTTTGAAAGAATAGTCGGATTGGATTGTGGTTTGACACAAAGATTTTTTTATTTTAAGAATTGTATGTAAAAATTGTGCTATTTTTATTTTTATAACAAATATTTTTCTTCAATTAAATATTTGCAATAAAAGTGTTTCGAAGAGATTTTTTGATAGTTGATGTAGTTGATGTAAAAGCCATATTCATAAGCTACAGCTCAAACAATTTTAAACTCTCTTTTTCTAATTAAATCGTTATTATTATAATAAACGACGTTATGTACATGTAAAGTATACAAAATGTTAAGAGGTATATAAGAAAAATAAATTTTCAATAAATAATTTTAATCGATTGAAATTTTTCTTCCTGTAATATTTCGTTTTCTTCCATCGTAGACTACTTTACAACTTTTTACAATATCAGGAAATGTAATTTTTTCTAAACATTTACACTTTTTCATGAGGATAGAATTTTTTTCTTCAGAGAAAAACAGGATACAGATAGATTTGCCATATACCTATGCGAGGCACGACATTTTTGACTAGAACCTGATAGGACACCCAATCAGTTCTTTCTGAACTAGGTATTCTGATAGGAGCCCCAACCAGCCTTTTCTAGATTGGATTTTCTGATAGGGGCCCCAGCCAATTTTTTCTGGACTAGATATTTTGATAGAGGCACCAACCAGTTTTTTCTAGACTAGATATTATGATAGGAACCCTGTCGGAACCCAACTTCAAATAGGGGAAAGATGGGAAAATTTCTACACGGGAACTTTATGACCAAATATTTGCGCATAACTAAAAATACTATTACATTGATTTTATGTAAAAACAAATATAAGTAATCAGTAGTTTTCCGCTCTGTGTGTCGTACATAGTTCGATTACTCTAAACTCTCTCAAGTATAAACTGTCTAAAGGTTACTTTCAAATCAGCCCTTTTGAAAACTACAAATCAAAACGGGTTTTGGTCATGTGACACACACACACTCCAATATACAAATAATTATATATATAATAAAGAAACCACCTATCTCACGGTCGTGAGACGTAGTTTTGGCTAAAATTTTTACCGCGATTTCGCTGGGATCGGGTGCAGTTTTTTTCAGGTTAGTACCCGCTCTCGGGGGGATCCTGCGGTTGTCCTAATGACAAACTATTACTACACACACAAACAAACACACACACACACATAATTATACATACATTCCATCTTAAATCTCCATTATTTTTTAAATTTCCAAAAATTAAGATGACCTTTTTTCATCACATAACACAAAATAAAAAGTGAGACATAACAAATATATTTGGTTGACCACCCTAATATTTACATTACAATATAATAATATTAGCATTAAGTACAATTAACAAATTATTTGTTTGAACTATATAATCAGATGAGTAGAAAATATATTAGCTTCATTGTATTAATTGTTAGGTATAAAATAATTAAATAGAAAAAAAAAATGGAAGAAGATAACAACGGCCCGAAACATTATAATCTGTATTTGAAACGAGAGTCCGGCGTTAGACACATGAGTCGAACTACTAGCTGGAGATTTGATCGAATTCGGACTGAAAACGAGGCTGCCAATGGCAGACAATATCGTCCCCAACTAGAAGAAAATGATGTAGGCATCCGAAATATGAGGGAAAATCTAGATGGCATTTTAATTTTTCCATGTTTTTGAATTGTTTTTAATTTATCTTGAACTTTTTGTTACCATTAGTCACTTCTTGCGTTAAAAATTATTGAGGCTTCAAAAATTTCTAAAGATGTAACGTTTTTCTTTGAATTCACCCTAAACTATTTTAAATTTATTCAAATACTTTTGAATTTTTTTAATGTACTTGAATCTATTAATCGTACTTTGAATTCCTAGGCATTTAATCAAATTCTTTGTATTCCCTTAAACTTTTCTAAACCTATTTCAAAGTTGCTGGCTTCAATTAGGTTTTTTTTCAAATGGTTTTAAATTTATTTGATTCTCCGTAATTTACCTTGAATTTTGATGAACTTTATTGAATTCTTCTCTTTGGCCGTAAATTACTCTAAATTTAATTCAGTTTGACAGAAATCAATGGAATTTTTAAAATATTTTTAACATTTTTCACAATGCATTTGAATTGTTTTGAATATAAATTGAATTGTTCCGAAATATTCCAAATTTATCCTGAATTTGTCACCCTTTGAACGCAAAAAAGTACCCTATGAGCTTGACAAAAAGTACCCTTTGGTCTCTATAGTTTATTCCATAGGGACTTTAAGGCCTGTTTTGGACAAATTTGAATCGAGTGCAAAGCCCGAGATTTCTGATGAGAATATGTTCGCTAACGTCGAAGGAGCTTTAACAAAAGAGTATTTACAATTACAGAATCAGAGTTGTCCATCGATCAACCTTTAATTTTAAAGGGTCTGTGCATAAATGAGGAGTGTTTAAATTTGCGAGCGTAGTGAGCCACGTGCGATGAGAATATGCATTATTATTGCATTATATTTTCACATTTTCATTATTCCGATTTAGTGATGATGACGATGATGATCTTTAAATCCGACCTATCACTATTGAAGAATTTCTGGTAGATGTACCCGAAGAAGATGAAAATAATATTCCAAATATTAAGGAGAAGGAAATAAGTGAAGATGAAGACGAAAATGAAGAAGATGAGGATTACGAAGACGGCAATGTACCACGCTGTAGAATAAATTTAAATGACGAAGATCTTAGAGATGGGGTAGACAAGAACGGCAAGAAGGAGGTGAGCGTAAAGAGCCGGAGGGTTGTCCATTTGATTTTGAGTTTTCACGAACATCTTGGATTTAATTAGTTATTGGGTGTGTTGCACAAATTGTGGGATGGATTTTATAAAAATTAAAACGTTCTGAAACAAGCAAGAAAATAATAAAATGTCCAAATTGTGGTAAAGATAATGAAGAGAATTTAAAAAGTGGTTGCTACATAGTCGTGTTTAATTTGCAGAAACAATTAAAAAATTTTTTTAGAGGATCCAGAAACTTACAAAGCATTACGCGAAAATGAGGGGAGCAGGCGTTTAAACGAATTTAATTTTGAGGGTGACAATATTATTCAGGACGATAATTTTGTCTTTATTGTCAAAATAGCATTTTTTAATGTTATGTAACAATACAGTTACTTTTGCTTAAGTGAAATATAAATTGCAATAAATATTAATTGCAATAATTTGTAAATTTGGAATTGAATCTATTAACAAGTTATACTGAGATAACCCGAACCCTTCTACTGAGAGCCAGTGTCATTTTGTAGATGACGGTTGCTTCCAGTGGGACCCTGCGGTGTTTGCTGAACCCTTTTTTAGAATATATTATATATATAACAATAATCAATGTCATGCTCATATGAAATAAAAGATTTTCAACATATAATAATAACCAAATAACCATTTACAGGCTGCTAAAAAACAAAAATCAAAGGAGCAAAGAAGCAGAAAAGTGGATGCTCAAATGAGTGTAATGGAAAATCAGCAGAAGAAATTAGATGTAGATCAGACGATGATCCAGGTGAGCATGGCTAACTGGTCAAAGCAGCCTTCGCTCATTGCTTCCCTTCAAGCAGAATTAAGGAGATACAAGGAGAAAAATAAAAATTAGAGCAAGATCATTCAGGACCTGCTAGAGTCAAACTCGACATTGCGTGTCATCATGGAGCGAAAACTAGGTAAGTACCATGTCCAGATACAAAACATACGAGGGTGGATTGATAAGTTTCCGGCCTGACCAAGAGATGGCGCCACTAGGCCTACCTTGAGGTGGCGTTCTATAGTACCATTCTTAGATAGCTTGTAG
>NC_046661.1:142140324-142149195 GCF_010883055.1 Belonocnema kinseyi | reverse complement strand
AGCCTTGGAGGAGATTATGTTGAGAAATAAAAAAAAAAATTCTTAAAAACGTTGTTTTTCTTGGTCAGGCCGGAAACTTATCAATCCACCCTCGTATATTCCTATGCTGCACAAATTTAATTAAAAAAAAAAAATGATTTATAAAGTCTATTTTGTACAGGTGGAACTAGCAAGTGGATTGTTCGTAAACAAATTCGGTCTGGAGGCGATCAGATGCAATAAAAAAATGAATCCATCCAGAGTAGTCAGAAATCTGGTTACGCTCATTTTTACGCGGGATGAGATTTTAAACCAGAGTATTACTGGGAAGGAGTGCAATTTTAATAAAAAAGGCAACAGAAAGGCAGCCACTCAACGATTAAATGAATGGAAAATAAATGTCGTGAAAGGTATGTAATTTTGTTATCAACGCGGAAATGTTTAACAATAAAAAAAGTTAGAAGTAGTTAATATTTTTAATAATATTTTTCAGATGAATTGAGGAGGATATTATGTGGACATAAATATTCCGCTGACAATATCGCCAAGGAGGTTCTAAATGTGGAGAAATATATCAGGTCAAAGCTTTCAACAGAGAAGCAAGCGATTAAAAAACACAAGCAGATGACAACTCGGCCGAAAATTCTGTCGTGACTTCAGGCCAGAATAAAACTTTTTCTTATTCTGAAGCACCGGAAACTGTAACACCCGAAACTGAATGTTCAATATCTGAAACTGCTTCGGGAAATTAGTTTCACCTTCTCGTTTCCGAAGGTGACAACGAAAGCTTTGAAGATGAAATTCAGTTTCAGAGAACCTGTGAAAGTGCAGCAGAATTGGAAAATGTTACTTATTCTGAAGAACACGAAACATCTTCTGAGGGGACAGATTGTTTTTGCACTGGCTCTAAACGTATATAGGCATATCCTGAAGAGCGAAAGTTTGTTCATTTTAAAAGAAGGAAACTTATGAGTTATTTAACGTGAATTTGCTTTTCTTGCTTATTCATGTTTATTTTATTTTTGATGAAACTTGGTGCAATTATATTTTATGATAAAATATATCAGAGGCTTTTATTAATTTAATTAACATTTTTTTAAATCTTACAAGACCTAATATTGAAGTTTGGCGTGGGATTGTTTGCGACTGTCAATATTTCTGCAAGGAATGATTGGATTTTGATGGAAGTTGGAGGTATTAGAGGCGGATTTAATATTTTAATAGGAAAGACTAAAAAAAAAGTTGAAAATTTCGCGGCAAAAAAAAAGCAATACAAAATTTTGATTTAATTTCACCATTGCATACTATTTGTTGTTCATTTGCAAAGGATATTTCCGTATTAAAATTACCAGATTTTACAAAGAAATTGATATTTGATTATAAAAATATGTCTTCCGATGTTATTGGTGAACTTTATAAACAAATTATGTTAAAAAATGTACATTGTGGACATTTGCAGCTAAAACGATATAATTATTTTTTATAATTTTTTCTTATTATGTTTCCAATTGAAACTAGTAATAATAAAATTTTTATTATATATTATTTGTACATTTTAGAACTAGCTCAACTTATTACTTATTCTTAGATAAGTTATTAGAGTATTCACGTTATAAATACTGCCTGTTAAATACCATCGTCGACTCATCGACTAGTCGAGACTCGTCGATATCCTCTCCTTATTTATTTAATTATATCCTAAGACATTGCAAACAGGTCGGGAACTAATCGGGGGCTAGTCGGGTTATTAATTTGGACAAAGTACCCAGTCGGGGACTAATCGGGGACTAGTTGGGGTTTTTGTTGTCAAAATTTCAGTCGGGGCTTGGTCGGTGGTTCGTCAAGGGCTAGTCGGGCCTTTTTGTTCACTAATGATTTTTTTTGTTCTAAAACACTAAGAATATATTTAACAATAATTTTGCACCGTTTTTTGGAGAAAAGATTTATTAATGTTGAATTCATCTTAAATATACTTAATAAATAATTATTGAGTTAATAATTTTGTACGAAAATCAACTTTTTATAAAAACAACGATCAAAATCTTCAAAAAGACGTAATCTTATGTTTTCTGTAGTATTTTTTAGAAAATTGCGAATTTCTAGGAACATTTATAAATACCTTTGTATGGAATTTTAAGAAAATTCATATTGAAAAAGATACGAGTACATATAGATGTAGGTGAAAAGTCCGCCGAAAGTCATGAGACTCTAAATTTGTACAGATGCTTATTTTTAAATTGACCTGAAAGGTTTGCCGTATGTAAATAAAGTTTAATCCTTCAGGTAGTTGAAATTTGAAAGAGAACAAATTTTTGATCAATCAGTGAAGAGCACTATACCAGTAGTAAATTAGTAAGCACGGTACAGTTCAGATTTCGCTACCACCTTCATTTGAGTCTTGCGGTTCTGGACTGGTAGCTTTAAAGAAAATCCGCAAGGGCGCGACGTACCGCGACTAGCCCCCGACTAATCTACCGTGACGCTACTAGCGTATTTAAACATACACCGGGTGTAATAAATCATTTATGTTCGGTTCATAAAGTTCGTATATCACGATTTCAATCATGTTCAATAATTATTTCTTATTATCTTAAATACATAATGTAGTTTTCCAAACATTTAATTATTATTTTAGCAATTATGCGATTATTAATTTCAAAGATATATTTATATAAGTTATATGGAATGAAAAATGTACAGAGTTGTAAGTTAATGGTTATGCAATAAAATAAGTAGATTAAGCCGAAAAAGTAGAATAATAAATATGAGGAATGTACACTAGGGTGACTCAAATAGACTATTTTTAGAGAGAAACGATGTCCTTCGTTTAATTTCAAATCATTTCAAATTTCTATTGGTATATTCATCAATATTGGTTGAATAATTTTTAATTATCTAAACAAATTCCATTTGTTTAAAAAGGTTTTTTCTTTACTAAAAATTCGTCTAAATGGCAGTTTATTCTTGGCAGTAACCTAAATAAATATATTAAAATATTTGAGCAATAAAGTGTTATTTATATTCAAAAACCTTTAATTTGTTTAAAGAAGAATTTTTCACAAACAGTTGTCAATTTTTCTGGCAAATTTAAATAAACTTAAATCAATTTTGTAGACAAGGTAAGTAATTATAAATTAATTAAACAATGTTATTAGATATTCCACTAGACCAACAGAAAACATTTTTAGGGAAAAAGAACTATCTAAAATTAATTATGTAAACAAATTCTATTTGTTCAAATAATGGGAAATGAATGAGCCAATCTTGAGAAATATTCCACTAGACCACTATAAATTATATTAAGTAAAAAAAAAGAGAGTACAGTGCTCAAAAGGTAGATTTTATGAAAAATTTTGTGGGGGTGTGTTCGGGGTTTCAACCCCATATGTATGATACATGATACGTTGCCCTGTTATGAATATCTAAGAATCTTAAAGGAGGCTTCTGTGCGTAATTAAGAAAAAATAATTCAGATTTAAAATGTTTATTTAACTGTACCAATTGAGTGTTTTATTTTCTGCTTTGTCTTTAGAGAAAAGTTCAAAACTTTTATGTAATCCTAATTAACAAGACGTCATTTTATTGTTTTACTGTTTGGATGAAAAATGTACAGAGTTGTAAGTTCAGGGTTATGCCATAGAATAGGTAGATTAAGATGAATAAGTAGACTAAAAAAATTAAAGATGTACACAATACGTACAATAAATCTCAAAAGTTGACTTTTGAAAATTTTTGGTAAAATCAGCAAAAGTAGATCTGTTTTAAATATCTACGAATCTTAAAGGAAGCTTCTGGGCGTAATTAAGACAAAAGTGATTCAGGTTCCAAATGCTTATTTAACTGTAGTAATTTCGGGTTTCAATTCTGATTGAATAGGTTTTTAAACAGATTAATTTTGAAATAATACAGCTATTATTGTTGAGAACAATGATTTAAAAATTTTAATAAACACTACGCAAATAGAATTGAGGATATTCTGTAAAAGAATAAAATGAGATCTTTATTATTAGGATTAAATGAGAAGTGTAACTTTTACATGGAAGGAGAAAGTAAAAATCTAGGTAACTACTGTTAAATAAATTATTTTAACCTATAAATATTTTTTCATAAGTATGCTTAGAAGCATCCGTCAAGAAGTGCAGAAATTAATGAGATATCTATTTTTGTTGACCCTCGAAATCATTTTACTTATTATCGATATTTGAGATTGATTTACGCAGTAAAAATCCATAAATAGGATAAAAAGTCAAATTTAAATAGAATTATATGTTTATAGCATTTCATCGATTGTAAAAAATGTTAATAAAATAATTTTTATAATTCTAATTTTGTCTTCATTTTTATTCCGTGCGTGAAAAATGTTTTTAGAATGAGTAGTATGCTTAAAACAAATTTTAAGAGCGATGTTTTTGGGGTGCTTAGTATTTATTTGTATACACGTTCAGTCATAAATCATTGTTAAGGATATGTGAAGAGAGGGTCACGTGACCAAACCTGGTCTTCGATTTTTCTTTCCCAACTTACGTCTAAACGAAATGAGGTATCGCTCTGAAAGTTTGGGACATGAAAGAGGAGATAATAAAGTCCATGTCTCTGCTTTGTTCCGGTGAAAATTTGGAGAAAAAATTTTTTTTGAAGAAAATACCAATGAAAGTTTTCTTTCCCAACTTACGTCCACACGGAATGAGATATTGTGTTAAAAATTTGGCACTATAAATAGAAGGCATGCAACAATTTGTCTTTGGTCCTAAACAATTAGAATAGTGAAAAGTTTTTTTTTACTTTCTATTTTGGAGAAATACCGACCGGGTTGTCGTCAAACCCTGCAAGCAATTTGCAATGTTGTCAATAGGCTAGTTATGGGGTTTTTATTTATCAAAGTGGGGCAAAACAACCAAAATCGCTCACGAACATTATGCACCAATAATGCAAAAACTAATGTTTGCACTTGAAATGCAAATAAACATATTTGGTCTGACATACGTATCAGCAGATAATATCATGATCTAAGAATACACGGTCTAGCCACACGCAACTAAAAAAAAGTTAACCAATAAGGAGCAACTTCACCACTTTTAACCATATTGGATAAGTGAGCGCGCGAGAATGAAGCATATTTGAAAGGAAGTAAATGCAATGAGCGAAGATTGTAAGTAAAAGATAAAGAAATTATATAGTTTATAAATAAATTAAATTAGTTTGAAAATAATGAATTTTTTAAGATGCGTAGTCTGAAGTGTAAACAAATATATAACATCTAACTTGTAATATGGAAGAAATACTTAGAAATATGCATAACATAACCTCTCAATGCACCTGAGGAATTGTACCTTTTAACGCGAATGAAATGAAGTATCATCCACCTAAGGAGAAAAAAGAATATTGTGTTCGGGCTGGAAGCAGAAATAAATAAATGCAAAATATCGATATCATATCCTGTATTATGATAATATCCGTTTTTATATTTCGTATATACATAAGCATTAAATGAGAACAAAAGAACCCTCTCAGGGTACACAAAGTCACATGTTCAGATCTTATATTCATATGAAATAATGATTTCAATGATATTTTCAATAGAAACACCACTACAATTTTCACAAAGTTAATCTTAACACGACGCGCTTTCACAAACGGATAGCGTCAGCAGTGTCCGCTTTTTGCACCTTATTTGAATATTGAGAACTTTCACAGGTATTGACATTGATTTACAAGTAGCCATAAGGGCATGTGATACTTACAGTTTCCTCGGCTTTTTTTCCACAAAAATGAAAATTTTTTAAAACTGAATTCGGAGATGCGATAAAATATCATAACGGACGTCCCCGGACTCTTTTTTGAGGGATAATAACAAAACAAATTTATTGTGTTAAATAAAAATGTTATGCATTTTGAGGTTACGTCGTTTTTCATCTCTGCCTTTCTGATAATCTGGAAATTATTTATGAAATAAACTTTTTTGATTGCCTGCAAAGAAGGTTAGTTCCGGGAGATTAGTTACCATGTTTATTTGTACAAGTCCAAAGTTTTCGTCCAAAAATATTGTGTAGTTTAGAATATTCTCGGGTGAATTGTAACACACATAAACTCAAAATATACACGCACATTGTTAGCGATATCAAATTTTTTTTGATAAAACAACACACAAAAAAGTATACGGGGACGTCCGTTAGCATTTTCGCTATCATTTCTCAGATTTTGAAGGCAAAATATTTCTTATCCTAAGAAAAAAGCCGGGAAATCTAACACTGAAAAAATCGATACTATTTCCTAAGCGCTATGCAAATTAATCACATTTTGCTAAATTAAAACTTTTTTGAATTAACCTACAAAAAAGTATGCGGGGACGTCCGTTAGCATTTTCGCTATCATTTCCCAAATTTTTAAGAAAAAATATTTATTATTCTAGAAAAAAAGCCGGGGGAACCTAAAACTGGTAAAATCGACAATTTTCTAAGTATCACATGCCCATAATTCATGATTTCAAATCTTTTGAGTGAAGACCGAGACGCTAACGGTTGCTATGGTAACCAAAATGGCTAGAAGTGGTGGAGTGCGAATGGGGACGAAATTGGGGGAGCTGATGGCTAGACCGTGTATTCTTAGATCATGCCTAATATCTTTGGCGGAACCTGTAAGCGACAACAGCTGCTGTACAAAAGGTCGGGTAGTCGGATAGGGCTGCGTGTGAGAAAGTTTGTCAAATTGACGTGAATTAGAAGGGTTATGTTCGTTTGTTTTGATGCAGGTGGCGAACGGTTTTCAATTATAAGTTATAATTATTTAAATTGTTAGATTTTCTATTGATCTGGTTAAGTGAACGACTTCAGCGTTGAGACTTGTAAAGTTGAAAAAGTGCATTATAAAAGCGGTAAGTATGTAGACTAGAAGGAAATTGTTTGATCATGAAATCTTGAAATTGTAGTACATTATTATTTTTGAACTCGTACGTTGGAATGAAAAATACTGTTTTTTTTTCTTACATTTTCAAACATTTTTTATCGTAAAAAAACCTGTATAATTAAAAATATAATCGAGCTTGTCGGTAACACAATTTAATTAATTTCGGCGAAATTAAGTAAGAAATCGTGATATAGCTTTGCTTTTGAGAAAGGAAAGCCGTTTTTTCAGTATTGTTGGTTATTTTGGAAAATGTGTGATTAAGCAATCCATCACGAAAAATTATAATTTGCCGTAATTGAGGTTATAACCTCTATTGCCTGCGACGTATTTCATAATACTTTTCGATATTAGGTGATTTTAAGTAGTTTCATGTCGAATAAAGTTATAAAAGAAAAATTGAATGATTTTGAAGGAATTTTACAGATTTTAAAAAAAATTGAAAAAGGTTGAAGAATTTGCAAGAGATTTGATCAAATTTTGAGGCTTAAGAATGTCAAGCGAGTTACTGAAAATGATTCAAAAAGATTTTAATGAATTTGAAGAGATTTCAAGGGATGTAATTTTTTAATATTTTGAGGAATTTAAGAAAATTCAAAGGATTTCAATTAACTGTACTCAATTTCGTAACTTAAATGATTTTAAAGAAGTTGAAGGGATTTAAAAAAAAATTCAGAAAAGTTTAAGGATTAATAAAAAAAACTTGCAGAATTTCTGAAAATTCAAGTGATTTTTTAAAAAAGGATTTTTAAATAATTCAAAAACGCTTCATGATTTACAAGATTTTTTTTTAAAGATTTTAAGACAGTTTTAGAGATTTTAAATATTTCAAAGTTATTTAAAAAAAGTTACTGAAAAAGATTTTAATACTTTTTAAGAGACTTCAAGGGATTAAAAAAATCAATGATTTAAGGATTTTAAGGAATCTAAAAAAATTTAAAGATTTTTAGAGATTTTAATTGATTTTAGTCAATTTCGAAATTTTAAAAATGATTTCAAAGTTTTAGTGGTTTTAAAGATTGTCAAGAGACTTTTTGAAAAGTTATTTAAAAAGATTTGAATGAATTTGAAAAACTGCAAAGATTTTAAGGATTTTTAAGAGATTTAAAGAATATTAATATGTTTAATGGCTTTAAAAAATGTTAAGAAATTAATTTAAAAGTTATTTGAAAAGATATGAAGTTATTTGTAAAAATTCAAATATTTTAAGGATTGTCAAAAGATTTAAAAGAATTTAAGAACATTTGAAGGATTTTACGTGATTAAAATTAATTTTAGTCAATTTCGAGATACTTCGAAAGATTTGAAATGATTGCGAAGAATTTTAAGGGATTTAAAAAAAATGTCGGAGAAGTTTAAGGGCATGTAATACTTACAGTTTCCCTGGCTTTTTTCCACAAAAATGAAAATTTCTAAAAACTGAATTCGGAGATGCTATAAAATATCATAACGGACGTCACCGGACTCTTTTCAGGGATAATAACAAAAAAAAATTTATTGTGCTGAATAAAAATTTTATGCATATGCATTGTTTTGAGGTTACGTCGTTTTTGATCTCGGCCCTTCCGATAATCTGGAAATTATTTATGAAATAAACTTTTTTGGTTGGAAGTAACGCTCGTGTGAATTGTAACACACATAACCTCGAAATATACACGCACGTTGTTAGCCATATCAACATTTTTTTGATAAAAAACAAAAAAAGTGTGTGGGGACGTCCGTTAGCATGTTGGCTATCATTTCCCAAATTTTTAAGACAAAATAATTAATTATAGAAAAAAGCCGGGGGAACCTAAAACTGGTAAAATCGACAATTTTCTAAGTATCACATGCCCTTAAGGGCATGTGACATAGCTAAATACCTATATTACCGACCACAGTTTTTCAGTTCCTGAATGTTTTTTTGAACCTAAGAACTTTTTTTGTAAATAAAATATCGAGCTGAAACTTTGGGAAATGTATTAGAGTACAATAAAGTACGTTTAGGTACTG
>NC_046661.1:142135548-142140224 GCF_010883055.1 Belonocnema kinseyi | reverse complement strand
GCTCGATATTTTATTTACAAAAAAAGTTCTGAGGTTCAAAAAAACATTCAGTGAACTGAAAAACTGTGGTCGGTAATATAGGTATTTAGCTGTGTCACATGCTCTTAAGGGCATGTAATACTTGAACATATAGGTTTTCAGTTTTCCACACATTTTGTTCACAATTTTGAATTTGGAAAAAAACATTAGTGTTCAGACTTAAGTGTTTTTAACGTCTGGCTATCTTTTTGTTTAAAAACTTTCACATAAATTTGTATTTTTAAAAAATCTTCTGCAGTTTAAAACCTTTTTTTTCTCCTTAAATCTTCGCAAAATTTATAGAATTTTATGGTTTAATTTATATAAATATTTAATGTTTCAAAATCTTTTTAAATTTTCTCCTAAAGCTCATTTTTCAAATTAAAAAATTAAAAGAAATTGTTTTGGGAACCTAAAGAATTTATGTCATTATCCTGAATTTTTAAAAAAAGTCCTAAAATATCTTATGAATTTGCATTGTTTTTTAATCGTTTCAAAATTTCTACATATCTCTTAAATTTACTAAAATTTGTTCTAAAATTATATATTATAGCATGATGTTGCTTTAAAAACTTTTAAACTCTTTTTTTTTAAATTTTATGAAATAATTTGAAACGTTTTGTAATCTTTTGTAATGAGCTCCTGGAACTCATTTAAAATTTTTTTGAAATTTTCCCATGAATCTAAACTATATATTTTTCCTTCTCTTGACGCCCTAAAAAATTAAGTTTACCTAAATTTAAATTAAATCCTGGAAAATGAAAATAATTGTCTTAAAATATTCCATATTTGTTTTTAAAACAATTTTGAAATCTTTGAAATTTAGAATTATTATATATTATTGAGCTTTATAATTTGCAAGTAAAATAAATTTTGATTAGATAACGTTAAAATAAACATACGGTATTATTTAATTTGAATCTAAAAATAACAAGTTTTTTTAACATTAAATCATTAACATAATTAAAACATTAATATAATAAATTTAATTGTAATTTAGCTTATAATAACTTTATGTTTTAATAAAAATTTTAACTATAATGTATATAATAATATTATTAAACTTAATGATTTTGCAATATATCTATTAACATAATAATCGTTTATATTATTTAAAACAATGAAATTTTATGATAAGCTTTAAATAATTATTCCTGTAACATTGAATGAACCAATTAAAAATGTATTAAAATTGTATTTAATTTTTATTTTCTAAATAATTTTAAAGTAATGCATTTATTTAATTCTAATTTAGTTTATTGAAAGTGAAAATAAAAATACACAAACGGAAATAATTATCGGCGATTGATGAAAGTAGAAATCTAGTTTTTTATTTCGATTAATTTTATACATTGAAGAAAGATGTCGCCACAGAATAAACCACGTGAATAACTTGACCATGTAAGATTCAGCGCCCATGCGCTACTAATGGAAGTTATGAGTTTTTATATATAGGAAACAGTATTTTCAGTACTCAGTTTTAAAAATTGGTACAGAATATTGTGCTTTACAAAAAATGGAGGATGATTTAAGCGCCAGAAAAAGATTCGCTGTTTTACCTATAATATGCGCGTTAAAATCTATTTGAATAATCAAATTATTCCGCTTACGGAATTTATAGTGCTCGTGTGCATGGAGCAGATTTACTGCACTTTTAAAAAGTGTAGTGAGTAAGCAGCTCCCAAATTGAATTGAATTAAATTAAGCTCAAATATCCGCAAAATTTGAAACTTTCTGAGTACCTAAACAATCCCATTCTTGAATTATTCACTTGAATAATTTTTCATTTCGGCATATTTAAATTGTTTTGCCAATCCTTTAAATAGACGCTTATGCACTTATGCATGATTTCTATTAAATATTTAAGTATGTTTTTTATTAATGGATACATCAATAATTGACGTGAAAATTGTATATTTTAGTTTCTGATTTTTTACAAAAAGTATTGTACGTACTTTACGCAAACTTTACGTACTTTCCTGCATTCACACTTTTATTGTGAAAACGTTACATTTTAATTAACTATTTTTGATTTTAATTAATTCTCTTAAATTATTTATAAATGTATATATAAACTATATTTATAAATGAACTATAATTAGATTCTCCATTTCCACAATAAATGCTCGGTATTTTTGTTGAACTTTAACATTTTTTGGCCATTAAAACAGGATCTTCAGCAGTACTAGAGCCAGTTGATATTTTTCGCTTCACAGCCTTTTTCCTCACCATCTTCTCCTTTACTGGCTTATCTTGTGCATCAAGTGCACAACTAGCTCGAAACATTTCCTTCTGCTTGGCGAGAGTCTCATCGTCTAATTTGACTGCATACTCAATCTTTCGTTTATTTAGTTTAATATTCGACGGGAAAATCGTTGGAACTGCATTATACCGCAGAGCATGTCGTTTAATGGGCACTATGTAGGCCAGTCCACCAGTTTTAAACTCTATGCGATACTTTTCAATATCGTCTTCCTTAAAATGGAGAGCGCAAATTACGTGATTCGCAGTAAAATCATCTACACCGTAACGCAATAAAATTTCCTGCCACATTTGCAACTGCGTCTCCTTTATATAGAAAAATAGGATAAAAAAATAAATGTTAAATTTCTCAAACATTTCTATTAAAATTAAATGACAGTTAGGGTGAGTGACTCAGTGAATGAACACTTAAGGAAATCTCTGATTACAACTAGTCAACTTCACGTTATAATAATTGATTATTCGTACAAAATTTTTGAAAATAGATTCTTAAAAGTTCAAATTTCATAATCCGATAAACAAATTTTGTTTTTACCAAAAAGCTTTATAAAAAACAATTAAATAGTATAAAATTAATGAAAAAACCAGTGAATGAACACTATAATCACTACAAATTAAAATTAGGATTTAGGTAAAAAAAAGTACATGGGTACATTACAAAATGAGCAATTAAATAATGTAAAATATTAGAAAGCGTTGCGAAATTGATTAAATATATTATTTCAATAAAAACCACAAGAAATTTAGATATAAAGAAAGGAGGCAATACAAAAGTTGAACACAGAACTAGGTTAACTTTTCCTATTTTTGTATAGAAATATTTATTTTTAAAACATTTCTATCAGTTCTTTTAACCTTACAAAATATACAACTTTTCGTTTAAAAATAAATAGCTCTTATCTAGTGACTACAATAGAAACCTGCGATTTTTAGTACACATAACATTTGTAATACAGCACCTTTCTATGTTGCTTTAGGTTAAATTAGCAAATACAATTATAAATCACAGTGTTGTAAAAATGGAAATTCTTTAAGCATTTATAAATATATATATTGACTAGTACGCAGTAGTACCTAGCACGAATTAATGTTTTTTATAGTCAAAAAACGTTTTCTAAATGCAAAAAAAGCATTAAATTTTTAACCTCAAAGTTGCCTTACCTTTAATTTAGTTCGTGCGTACTTTTTTGATGTTCTAACCAAAAATATATATATTTAAACTATAACTATTTATAGTTTATATTTATAGCTTCGATGTTTATAGTCACATTAATTGAAACAAACTTATTTATATGTAAAGAAACAACAGGACCTGCGGGGTGACATTTTTGCTCCAATAAATGAACACAGCGTTCGTTCACTGGAACACGGGCAATTTAAAGGTCCAGTAGATGAACACTCATTTATTAATAAAAAAACGTACTTTTTGTGAAAATACCCTGTGGCAAATTGAATAATAATATCTTACAACTATAACAGCACAACTTTGATGCAGAAAAGGTAAAGAATTTTTTTGTAAAAGCAGTGTAAACAAGGAGTTGCTTAGACACATACGTTATAGTGGTCGATGACTTTCTCACCATCACTCACCATAATCGATGATGCTTCACGTTCAAGAAATTTTTTAAATTATTTACAAGAATTTACTGAAATGAATTGTATATTAAACTCTTCAAAATTTCGTCAAGATTTCAAATATATAGAAATTCATAAAGACATTAACTTTCAAAGGTTATACTTATATATTTTTCGCATTAGTGTTCATTCACTGGTGACTGTTCAGCCACTGGATCACTCACCCTATGTAAAACAATAAAATATATTAAACGTTTATTGTACGTACAGTGATAGCTTTAAAAAAGCGAAGTGTATTCGACTTCTTCGGCGTGTAAATAGAACTACAACCCGGCACGTGACACCTCATTGCTTAAAATAAAAAATTATTTTTAATCACTCAACATTTTCCAATTGAGTATTCTTACCATGGACATAGGAAACACGGGACTAGGCATGCCATTGCGGGGTTGATGCAATGAGGGGGGAGGTCCGCCATCTTTTGATGTCCCGCGACAAACATGGCAGCGCCCACTTGTTTATATTTTAATGCACAATTTGTTGGCAAAAAATGCTCGTGCGCATAATCAAGTGGCACATCGTAAGATGGCGGCTCTCCCCACACATGAAAATCTCCCCCCTCCCTTGGATTCAACCCCGCTCGACCAAGTTAGGATGGCATGCCTAGTCCCGTGTTTCCTATGTCCATGATTCTAACATTACGCCCACAGTAGGTACAGTCTTAAGGGCATGTGACACAGCTAAATACCTATATTACCGACCACAGTTTTTCAGTTCACTGAATGTTTTTTTGAACCTCAGAACTTTTTTTGTAAATAAAA
>NC_046661.1:142119258-142135448 GCF_010883055.1 Belonocnema kinseyi | reverse complement strand
TCGAACGTTCAAAAAATGTTGAGGTTCAGAAAAAAGATGAAATAATTTTCAGTGAAGTTCCTACCAAAATGCTGTACCTAAACGTACTTTATTGTACTCTAAAACATTTCCCAAAGTTTCAGCTTGATACTTTATTTACAAAAAAAGTTCTGAGGTTCAAAAAAACATTCAGTGAACTGAAAAACTGCGGTCGGTAATGTAGGTATTTAGCTGTTTTATATATAACTTTTCAAAATTCCAAGAAAAATTCCACTCAGATAGAAATATTTTTATGAATTTAAGAGGCATTGTATAGATATCACATTTTAACAGGGCTCGGGCTTTCCCTATTATTGTAACATCCCGTAAAATATATATTTCTTTTTAATCTAAATTTTTTGTTGACGAATCAGAAATATTCGAAAATCTTCTATAATTTTCTTCAAATTCGTAAGAAATTTTGGAAGATTTTGAGCTTAATTTTTTACATTTTAAATGATTTTTCAAAATTTCAAGAAAAATTGCATTCATTTAAAAATATTTTTAGGAATTCAAGAGGTTTTGCATAGATTTAAAATATTTTAAACCTTGGAAGCATTTCCGAAAATTGATGGAATACTTATCATTTCTTCTGAAATTATAAAAGCCCTAAATATCGTTTCTTTCCTTGTAAATAATTTGAAAATGTGTGTAATTAAAAAAATATCAAAAAAGCATTGTTTTGTTACGCCAAAATATTGTTTAATTTATTTCTATGCCTATTTAGTGTATCTTTCGTATGATGATCAACAAAAAAACATAACCTCTCTAACTTGTGTCAATTTGACCAACTTTCTCACTCGCACACTTTTCCATGTATAGGAAGAAGACACCTGCGCACGAAAGTTAAAGATCTTCCTGTAATGTGCCTACTACTTACGGTAATGTTTCTATTAAAAGTTTCGAAGTGCTTCCCATTGGCAGTTGGGTCTCCTTAATATTCCTTCGTGCTTTTCACGGAGGTCGAGTTTCAATAAACTGATGAATCAATTTGACACATCGAGTTCGTATCTAGGTTCTCAACCAATCCAATTTGACATAAACCAACAAAGCAGCCAGAAATAAATCCTATGAAAAATATGAATTCCACTATTAATTCAAAACACAGGCCTCCGTGAAAAGGTACCCTTAGACATATCATTATTTGTGTCATTTTTAAATATCCTAAAAGAAAATAGTATACATTTTATATTATATTATATAATTTATATATAACATAATATTTACTTTATTTATTAATTTAAATTCATTTCATATTTTCAAATATTTTAATAAACAAATTATGTGTTTTAATTAAAACAATGCGCTTCCTTATTTATTATTATCATATTTTATTTCAAGTTCAAAAAGTGGGCAGAAAACCTCGGCGGAAAGCAGAAACTCGTGAGAGTGAAAGAGACGGAGATTTGTATTTCTTTTTTTCACTCTCAGGAGTTTCTGCTTTTTACCGACGTTTTCTGCCCTCACGGGACTGCAACTTTAGATCACCTTATTATTCCTTTGTGATGAAAAGTTACCCCAATTTGATTGCGCATGAATAATGATTTGTTGAGGTTAGTAGAAATTCATTGGGATTTATCCTGGCCCCGGATGCCCCACTGGGGGTAAAATTTGAAACATTCATGATATCTGGAAACATTCTGATACTTAAAAGTTTTTTTCGATCATTTGTGCACGATGACCCGTGCGCGAAGTAAAACGTCACGCGAAAACGAATCTTTACGCACGATGTATCAAAAAATAATCTTCGATGCATGTGCACGAAGAAATTTCAACCTCATGTAGACCTTTTCGCTCTCGTTTCACTTGGGTGGAAACATTCCCATAAGTTGAAATTTCTTCGCGCACTAGTGCTGAAAACTCCTATTTTATTTTATTGTTTTAACCACTAGTTTTACCTAATATTTTCCTATTAAAAGAAGGAAATTAACCTTAAAATAACCTTCAACTAACCTTGAAGGCGAGGTCCAAGGTCAAATCTAAGGTCATGATTGAATTCCGCGTTGAAAGTTACTTATGACCTGTCATTGACCTTCTTTTCCAACCACTTGTTATGTGCGATTTTCTTGCAAGCATAATTTGACTTTCATTTGACCTCTAGAGGTCACGTCGCCCTTGGACCTCAAGGTATATTTTAACGTAAAATTTCACGCTCTTTGTGATTGCCGATATCAAAAATATGGATTCCCATTAAAAAAAAAAGTTGAACTTGAAATGACCTTGAAGCTGAGGTCCAATGTATATAAAGTTCTAAAATTTTTTTCAATAAAAATTGGAATAGTCAGGTTATAAGTTCTAAAAATGAACTATCGGTTAAGCAAAAGACTTTTCACTAGATACGTGAAATTTCAACCAAATATTTGAATTTCTAAAGAAATTCTCAATCTACTATAAACATAACCTAAAATAAATGCCAATCCAAAAAAATAACATTTGATGTAAAACATATAAATATCCATTTAGAGTAGTTCAATTTTTATTAAGGGGGGAATGAGAATTAAAAAAAAATTCAAAGAAGCCATTTTATTTCTTGATAAAAATTTTCTTAACTTCATTGATTAAAAAAAAAACATTTTAATTGTAAATTATTTCTTATTATTGGAAGAGAATTCTGTTCTAAGCATTTTGGTATCATGTATAATTTATAAACTTTTTAATATTTTTAAAGAGCTATGAAATATTTAATTATGGGCAAAAACTTATTGAAGCGAATTCGAAAAAAATAAGAACCTTTTTAATACTTTTGAAAAATTTGAGATTACATTTTTTCTAAGATTTGTAGGAATATTTTTAAAGAATTTGAAAGGTATCACGAAAATAAACAAATGTTTTTCAAATACATAAAAAAAAATCTCAAATGATTTTTTTCAATGAATTCTTAGAGAAAATTGATAAGTACTTTAAAACATTTTTAATTTATTCACTAAAATTTTTAAAACGAATATCAAAGATATTAAAACAAAATTTTGCAAGATTAAACAATTTTAGAATATTTTAAAACCTGTTCAGAATTTAAAAAAATAAAAAAGAATTTCGGAAAAAGCTTTTCAAGCATTTTGTAAGTTTTTAAAGGAATGAAAAATTTTTCTTTAGATTTGTAGGAAAATTTAAAACTATTTTTTTATTTTGAAAATATAATTTTAAGTTAATATATTAAAATATTTCAAACGAGGTCCAAAACCATAAAAGAATATGAATAATTTCAATTCAATTTTTTATTGCAGAATTTTTAAAGAATTTTAAGAAAATTTCGAATCATTTTAAAATATGCATATTTAGAAGTTTAGAAAAAGTTCAAAAATAATTTTGAAATTGACAAGATTAAAAACAATGTAGATTCTTGCAGATTCAAAAGAAAAACTTGAGCTTTCAAAAATTTTTCGAAAGGTTCCAGGAGAATCAATTTTTGTTTTAAATTCCTGGAAAAAATTTAAATAATTTTGTGTTTTGAAAAATTAATAATTTCAATAATATAAATGTTAAGTATAGATATATAGCGATGATCAACAATATAAGTATAAATAATATGGAAATCATTGGAAAATAGTCCACAAAAAAAGGTAGTATCCTGAGAAAAAAATGTATTTTTAAACTCTTTAAACAATTTATTTAAAAATTCGAGACACGGAAAAACTAATAGTATAGAATTTATATTCATAATATTATAACAAATTGGATATACAAAATTTCTCCAATACACGGACTTTATGTAACTTTTTTCCGCATACATAAATGGATAAATGATCTTTCAATTTCCACCCGGTTCGGATTGCACCATTTTATTTTGAAAATATATATTAAATGAAATTGAACAACAAATCAGTGCAGAATATCTCAATATTTTAAATGCGACACGTGAATTGTTGCTCTTAAAATTAAAGCATTAAATTAAATTTAAATACTTATTTGACTACGTAGTACATAATATTTCTCTTGCGTGAAAATAGTCACTCTGCACTTCCTAACATGTACAAATAATTCACTTTTCCTCAGTTACAAATTAATTTCTCACCTATCAATCAGTCTCTCTCCCCGGAAGGTGTAAAAAATCCTCTCAACTCGTCAAACGAAACCTTAAAACACCAATAATTCACAAAAATATCTTCTCAATCACTCTTTTCAATTCTCGAATAACAACTGAACTTTTAATCCCGTAGAAAATATTGATTGCTACCAATCTTAAAGCTTCCCTCGTTCTTATTCACATTAATGAATTAGTTTTTTTTCAATTGCATTTGTACTCATTGAATTGTGAGGCAAACGGTAATTACATAGCCGCGAGGAACGAACTCGAGAAAAGGCAAAATAATAGAAAATCGGTGTAAAAGAGAAAGTGTTTGAAAAAAATGTGCGTTTTCAAATTGTTTCTCAACTTGCGTTACGTGTCCGATTTGCATATTTACATTCGCAGAAGGTTTTGGGTGTGAACAATTCTTGAAAAAGTCGTTAAAACTACAGGTTTGCGCAGCAAATAATAAAGATTTGATACGCAAAAATAAAAATTGCAGTTTTGCGCAGCAATAATCAATATTTGCAGCGAAAAACTATTTAAAAATGTACAGTTTTGCGCGGAAAATATTAAAAATTTGATGCGCAATATTTAGAAAAAATGGAGTTTGCGCAGCAATGATTAAAAATTTGATGCGCAAAATTGTTTTTAAAAAACTGTAGTTTGCGCATTAAATATTGCGAAACTCAAAAGGTGCAGTTCTGCGCAGTAATTATTGAAGGTTTGATGCGCAAAGTAAAAGAAAACTCCCGTTTTGCGCAGCAATAATCAATGTTTGTAGCGAAAAACTATTTCAAAAAGTACAGTTTTGCGCGGAAAATATTAAAAATTTGATGCGCAACATTTAGAAAAATTTAGTTTGCGCGGCAAATATTGAAGATTTGATGCGCAAAATAGTTTTTGAAAAAACTGTTGTTTGCGCATTAAATATTGCAGATTTGATGCGCAAAGTAAAAGAAAGCTGCAGTTTTGCGCGGAAAATATTAAAAATTTGATGCGCAACATTTAGAAAAATTTAGTTTGCGCAGCAAATATTGAAGATTTGATGCGCAAAGTAGTTTTTGAAAAAACTGTTGTTTGCGCATTAAATATTGCAGATTTGATGCGCAAAGTAAAAGAAAGCTGCAGTTTTGCGCGGCAAATATTGAAAATTTGATGCGCAACATTTAGAAAATGTAATTTTGCGCAGAAAATATTGAAGATTTTATGCGCAAAACTCAAAAGGTGCAGTTCTGCGCAGTAATTATTGAAGATTTGATGCGCAAAAGTAAAAAACTGTAGTACTGTATCAGACACTTTAAGTGTGCACTGGTATACTTTTTGGTTCTCTCGTCCTTAGAAAAGTTGGTGGTAACTCGATAAAAATTCGTACAAATTTATAAAAATCCATACAAATTCTAGCCAACTCAAACCACTACAAATATAATCAAAGCTTGCACTTAATTTGTTTCAAACGATAAAACTCGATTTAACTTTTGATACGAAAGTTCCGCTCAGATATTGTCTTGTTGATAAGCGAAATGAGTTCCTTTAAGTCGTCATAAATAATAAAGCGTACCTATTTTCGAGACAATTATGACATTACAATATAATGTCTATATACAAGAACTTGTCGTCACTACCAAGTTCATCATTTCAAGTCGCAGCTAACAACAAATCAACCTGAAATGTAGCTGAAAAAAAAATGCCAATAAATCCTAAAAATATGTCCTAACTTTGAAAAATATCCGTGTTATTTCTGCAATTTTTGATTCTTTAATGAATAGTGTCTTCTGCAGAATATTTGTCAGTATTTTGCCTAGAAAAAAAAAAGTCGTGAAACTTGCATTTCATACGTCGCGTTTTGAAGGAGGTACTAGATGATCAGGGAGTTCCGTTGGGAGATCATATCCTTCTAATTTCACGCTGATTAAATGCATTGCAAGCGCAAATTCATCGGAATCCAGATAGCCGTCTTTGTCGATGTCGGAGAGCTTCCAGATTTTGCCCAAAACGCTATTCGGCAGCTTCGACTTGACCATTTCCGACTTTGCGGCTGCAATTGTCAATGATATGGAAAATGAGCCTGTTATTTACCTTGAAAAATTCGCGAATAAAATGAAAATGCAAATAAAAGGTGACAAACCTGCACCGGTGATTTTTCCGTCCGAGGGACCGAGAGATTCAAACATCGTGTCGTACTTGTATCTCTCCTTGTTCACGATCCATTCCGGTTCACCCGCACCGGCATCAATACCTTCCCCTCTTTTATACCCGAAGGGACTGACCTGGTCCTCAACTCCTTCGAAGGCACCACCTGGCATTACAATATTTTTTACTGCTTTTGGGAATAGTGTTCTAAACACTTTAAAGGCTCGGATATATGCTCGATCCTGATTTTTCCTTAATTTTTCATTTAGTTTGGTGATTAATATATATTCAAATACGAGCATTTTAATCTCGTAAATCTTTTAACAAAGAATCTTTTATAAAAGGAATAAAAGAGTACAGTAGAACTCCCATTATCCGAGCTATTGTGGACCGGCCTCAACTTGGATAATCGGGAAACTCGGATAAAACGGAATTTTCAATAAAAAGAAAGTCTCAATATAATAAACTGAAAGAATACTTTAATAAATATACAATTTGTACAATATGCGCAATATAAAGCACAGATAATACGGATTAGTCTTGCGCTATAGCTCGGATAAGACGGGTCAACTATTTTTGTTTTAACCTCGGATAATCGCCAACTCGGATAAAGCGGGCTAGGATAACCGAGGTTCTACTATATTTCAGATAAAAATTATAATCTTATTTTAAACGAAAAAAATGTATTTTCAACAAAATTTTTTACATTTTTAACAAAATAAATGAATTTTCAACCTAAAAAGGTTTTAAAACTTATGCATTTATACCCAAGAAAATTATTATTTTTTTTTTACGAAAAAGGTAGTCTTTTAACTAAAAAAGATCAACCTTAAAAAAATGGAACAGTTAAATTTTCTGTTGAAATCCAAAAAGGCGATTTTTTCCCAAAAAGGATTACTTTAACAAAATTGTTGAATTTTCTATGAAATATGAAGTAGCATTTTCATAAAAAAAAAAAAAAACAGATCAAATTTCTCTTAACAAAGATTAATTTTTATTATTATTTTGTATGTTGTTGAAAATTTGAATTTTCACCCAGAAAAACATTCTAGTGGACTTTTCAAGATCAAAATGTGAATTTTGTAACAGATAAATAAATGTTTGAAAAAACATTTGAACTTTTAAGCCAAAGAAACGAATTTTTTCAACCAAAAAAGATACAATTTGTGAGAACATAGAAGAATTTTTAATAAAAAGCGACAATTTTTTGTGTTTTAAGTGGAATTTTTATTCAGAAAAGATTTCAGTTTATTTTTTAAATCACAAAATATAATTTTTTGACAAAAAGTAAATTTCTACCAAAACAGCAGAATTATCGACCAAAAATTATGAATTTTTAATAAAACAGTTTAATTTTTAAACCGAATTTGAAGAATATATTATTTTAACAAGATTGTTAAATTATCAACCAGTTGTATTTTTGTTTAAGAAAAATGAAAATTCTACTAAAATATGCGAATTTTTTAATCAAAAAGACGAATTTTCCGAAAAAATAGTTTTCATTCAAAAGAGATTTCAGATGAATTATCAGCAACAAAATAGAAGTTGAATTTGCAACCAAAAATGATGTCCTTTTAAGAAAATTGTTTAATTTTAAACGAAATAGTTGAATTTTCAATCCAAAAGATTAATTTTATACCCAAAAAGACTTATTCTCAACAAAATACATGCAATTTTATTTAAAAAAGATAAATTTTCACCTAAAACTAGAATAGGTAATATGTTTTTTTGTTAAAAAAAATAAATATGATTTTAAACTGAAAAGAAACGAATTTTAAGTCAAAGAAATTAATTTTCAATCACAGTGATGAATTTTCAAACAAAAATATGAATTTGTGAGCAAATAGTGAAATTTTCAATCCAAAAGATAAATTTTCTGAAAATGCAAAGACGAATTTTAATTCAAATAATTGAATTTTTAACAAACTAGTTTAACTTTTAACCAATTAGTTGAATTTTGAAATGAAATATTTTAATTTTTAATATTTTTTAAATATTTTTAAAATTTAATTTTTAATTTTCAACTGAAATAAGATAATTCAGTTTTATGTTAAAACCAATCAATATTTTTAAAAAATATTTTAAAAATGGTTAAATTTTTTGTAAAAAAATTCCTTTTCATTCCAATGAAATGAATTTTTATTAAAATTATTAATCTTTATTAAAAAAAATATTAATTTCTAACAAAAGAGTTTATTTTTCAACCAACTAAATTTATTTCAAATCTAAAATATAAATTTTCAACTAAAATTATGAATATTTAACTGGAATACTTAAAATTTTCAAAACCGAAACGAAGAATTTTTAAACAAGGAGAAAAACTTTCAAATAAAAAAATAATTTTTTACGAAAAAAGTCGATTTTTTAACTAAATACGTGAATTTTTAAAAAAATAAATCAATTTTCTATCTGAATTAAAAAAATTTCATTAAAAATTTAATTTTCACCTAAAAAATCGGATTTTTTAAACTAATAAATTTTTAACTAAAATGATAAATTCTCAATCATAAAATTTAATCTTCTACATAAAAAGAAGGCGAATTTTTAAAAAATGTACATAAATTTTCAAATAACTAATTTATTTTCTAAATAATTATTTAATAATAAATTATAATTGAGTAAGAATAAACTGGAATATTTAACGGAAATACTTGAATTTTTAACCAAAAAGAAGAATTTTTAAACAAAGATAAAAATAAAAATTAATTTTCTACATAAAAAGAAGCCGAAATTTTTACAAAGTACATACATTTTCAAACAAGAAAATTTTTTTAGACAAGAAGATTAACTTTCAAAGAAAAAAGATCATTTTCAATTTTCGGGTGGAATGAGTTAAATTTTCAGTTAAAAAAATAATAAAAATCAATTTTCAACTAAGATGATGAATATTTAAACCAAATAATTTAATTTTTAACTAAAAAAAAATATGAATTTTTAACAATAAACAATGATTTCTAACAAAAAAGATGAATTTTGAAATAAAAAGTAATTTTTAATAATTAAAAAGTTTGAATAATTTTTAAGAAATTAAAATTTTAACCAAGTAATTTTATTTCTAACCTAAAAGTAGAATTTTCAAATAAAATAATAAATCTTTTACTGGAAAACCTTAATTTTTAACCGAAAAGAATAATTTTTAGGCAAAAAGATTAACTTCAATGGAAAAGATAATTTTCTACGAAAAAATCGATTTTCAACCAATTATGTTCATTTTAAAAACAAAATAGTTGAATTTTCAATTTAAAAAAATATTAATTTTCATCCAAATTGTTAAATTTTGAAAAAGAAAAGATTAATTTTCATCCAAACTGATAAATTTTTATCTAAAATGATGAATCTTCAACCGTAAAAATTAATTTTTTAAATAAAAATGGGATTTTTTCACAAACTACATAAATTTTTAAAAAACTAGTTTAATTTCTAAATGAATACAAATTCAATAATAAATTATGATTTAATTAGATTAAAATTTTAAAGAAAGTAACTATTTTCGAACACAAAAGTCGATTTTTTACATAAATACGTGAATTTTTTACGAAATAAATGAATTTTCTATTTAAAAAGACAAATTTACATCTAAATTGTTAAGTCTTCAACTTGAAAAAGTCAATTTTCTACCAAAAATGAAACAATTAAATTTTCAACCAAGACCATTGATTTCTACAAAAAAAAACAACTAATTTTCCACTAAAAATTAATTTTGAATAATTCAAAAGTTTGAATAATTTTAAACAAATTTAACTGGAATACTTGAATTTTTAGCAACAACAAAAAAAAGAATTTTTGAATTCGGAGATTAAATTTCAAAGAAAAAATAATTTTCTACAAAAAAATAAAATAAAAGATTTTGAAGATAAAATTTCAACCAAAAATATAATAGTTGAAGTTCCGTTAAAAATTTAATTCCTAATGAAAAAATAGGATTTTCAGAAAAATAGTTAAATTTTTGGTAAATAAATTTCTTTTCCTCAAAAAAAAAAAAAATTCAATCAAGTAGCCCATTTTTTCACCAAAGAAATGAATTTTTAATTAAAATGATGAAGATAATAAAAAATGTATATTTTCAACAAAAAAGTCGATTTTTTAACTAAATACGTGAATTTTTAACGACATAAATTAATTTTCTATTTAAAAAGACAAATTTACCAACAAGAAGAATTTAGACAAGAAGATTAACTGGCAGAGAAAAAGACAATTTTCTACGCAAAAATTGATTTTGAACCAAATATGTAGATTTTCAACGAAATGGTTGAATTTTGAATTAAAAAAAGAAAAATTTTCACCTAAATTCTTGAATTTTGAGCAAAAAAATATCTATTTTCAATCATAAAAATTAATTTTCTATATAAAAAGGGGAAATTTTTCACAAATGAAATAATTTTTCAAACAACTAATTTAATATCTGAATAAAAAAAAAATAAAAGTAATAACTTTTCTAAAATAATATATTATAATATAATATATTCCTTCCAGATCCTGAAATTTTAAAACCTAGACCTAACAAAAAAAAAATTTCTCAAAGAGCAAACAATTTCAAAAGGTTATTCTTATAATAGAAAATAAGAAAAATTCAATAATAAATTATAACTTAATTAGAGTAAACTCAGATAATCTGAAAAATCTGCAATCAGAGGTAAATTCCCGGTTTTTTTCATTAAATTCCCGATCATTTCTCGGTAATAAATAAAAAAAATCCTCACCTTTAATGATAGGTTCAGTGGACGATGACGATTCCTCATGAGGGATCATTGCCATCAATTTTGCAATGTCCTCCGCCAACATTTTGTCGACCACTTCCAGAAGTCTTGGCTTAATAGGATTGAACTTGGTAAAATCGTGATGCGCAAGATTCTCTTGCATCTTTTTCAAATCGGGAAAATCCCCCGGGGAAATTTGCTGCTCTCGTTGAATTTGGTCGTAAATTTGACCGAGATTTTTTATCAATTCTTTCTTTTTAGAATCCTTGCCGAAAACAGTTGGCATGTCTTTTCTCAAAGCACTGATTATGTATGCATGAACCTTAAGTAATTAAAAAGTATTATCATTTTGACAAAAACCTGTGAATACTTATTATTAAAATCAGCCCCGAGCCACCTTTCTGGAGGCTGGTGGAAAATATTTGTCATGAGAGTTGACGGTCGCCGTGTGTCGGCGCCAGCTATGCAGTTTGGCCTAAAATTCAAATACAGTAGAGCCGCGATTATCCGGACTTCGATTATCCGAGGCACCGCGTTATCCGAGGCAACGGGACACATCCAAGCACTCTCGGATAATACAGTAGAACCTCGATTATCCGAGGCTCCGCGTTATCCGAAGCACCGCGTTATCCGAAGCACCGCGTTATCCGAGGAACCGCATTATCCGAGGAACCTCATTATCCGAGGACTCCGCATTAACCGAGGTGTATGCTCGGATAATACGGAGAATCATTAATAAAACAGATAAAGTTGCTACGTCTAATTCTGAACGCGCGCAGTAGTTTGGAATTATTAATAAATTAATAAAGATAAATCCACATTCGTAAGTTACCACTTTTATTTGCTAAATGTTTATGTTTCTATTAAAAAAACAGTAGAACCTCGATTATCCGAGACACCGCGTTATCCGAGGACTCCACATTAAACGAGGTGTATGCTTGGATAATACGGAGAATCATTAATAAAACAGATAAAGTTGCTACACCTAATTCTGAATGCGCGCAGTAGTTTGGAATTATTAATAAATTAATAAAGATAAATCCACATTCGTAAGTTACCACTTTTATTTGATAAATGTTTATGTTTATTTTTCTATTTAAAATAGAGTAGAACCTCGATTATCCGAGGCTCCGAGTTATCCGAGGCACCGCATTATCCGAGAACTCTGCATTAAACGAGGTGTATACTCAGATAATACGGAGAATCATTAATAAAACAGACGAGGCAGTAGTTTGCAATTATTAATAAAGATAAATCCAAATAAGTAAGTTGTTTACTTTTATTTTCTAATTTTCTATATTTATTTTTCTATTTAAAATACAGTAGAACCACGATTATCCGAGGCACCGCGTTATCCGAGGCACATTATCCGTGACACCGCGTTATCCGAGGTCTCCGCATTAAACGAGGTGTATGCTCAGATAATACAGAGAATCATTAACAAAACAGATAAAGTTGCTACGCCTAATTCTGAACGCGCGCAGTAGTTAGGAATGATTAATAAATTAATAAAGATAAATCCACATTCTTAAGTTACCACTTTTATTTGTTAAATGTTTATGCTTCTTTTTCTATTTAAAATACAGTAGAACCTCGATTATCCGAGGCTCCGCGTTATCCGAGGCTCCGCATTATCCGAGGCTCCGCGTTACCCGAGGCACCACGTTATCCGAGACACCGCGTTATCCGAGAACTCTGCATTAAACGAGGTGTATACTCAGATAATACGGAGAATCATTAATAAAACAGACGAGGCAGTAGTTTGCAATTATTAATAAAGATAAATCCAAATAAGTAAGTTGTTTACTTTTATTTTCTAATTTTCTATATTTATTTTTCTATTTAAAATACAGTAGAACCTCGATTATTCGAGGCAAAAAGACTCATCCAAACACTCCGCATTAACCGAGGTGTATGCTCGGATAATCATGAAAAAAAAACAGATGAAGCTGCTACGCCTAATTCTGAATGCGCACAGTAGTTTGCAATTATTCATAATTTGATCAATTAATCAATTAAAAAAGATAAATCCACATTCGTAAGTTGTTTACTTTTATTTGCTAAATGTTTATATTTATTTTTCTATTTAAAATATATCAAAAATAGATCACTCTTCCGAATTTTGTGCTTCTTCCGTATTATCAGAGTTTTCGATTATCCGAGGTATCTCCTTCCCATATTGTCTCGGATAATCGAGGCTCTACTGTATTATAAGGCGAAAGTATTTAAAAAAATGTTTTTCAAATAAAAATAATTTTCTGATAGTTCTGGGTAAAAGATAATAATCTTTAAGACTTTTTATTATCTTTTAAATAAAAAATAATTAGCGAAAATCGTAAAATGAGCCCTAGGCTTACTTTAAAGCTATTTTTCCACAGTATCGAAACATTTTATCAGTATAAAACAACTTCAAGTTCTTGCTGTCATAATATTTTTTTTTAAATTTACGGAAAATAGCTTTAAAATGAGGCTAGGTAAATTAAAAAATATTAATTATTACGGAAGTTATTACAAATTTAAGAAAACATTGAAATTTACACCATTTTTGCAATATTTATTCGAAAAATAGACAAATAGGCTTCATCCTGGATTAATTTTATACAGAATTTTGAGAGCATTTAAACCTTTCAGGAGCCAAAATTTTAGCGTTGACATAATTAAAATTAAGAGAACTTAATCAATTGTCAAAAAAAATTCAAATATTTTAATAAAGAAATTATGAATATTTAATATTAAATTTATTATTATTTATTAATATTATCATATGTTATTTCAATTTTAAAAAATAAAACTTGTTAAAAATGATTTTTTAAATAGAGAAAAATATGCTAATGTTAATTATAAATAATTTCGGAAAAGAACTCGAGGTGAACTTTTGAATAAAAATATTTCGGGGGTTTTTTTTTTGTTGACAATTACTATTTAGACTTTGATGTTCTTCTTTTTTAGTTTATTTCTTTAAACTTGAAAATTCTTTAACTAAATAGAGAATATTGTTCAATTCTGTCAAAACCTTTCAGAATAAATTGAAAGTTTCTTTTTTACAAAACTGTAAAAAATCTACATTTTTTATAAAATGTGTCTTTCTAAATTAACAATTTTTCTGGAGTATTTTTAAGCCTTCTAAACCTTTTAAACGTCTTTAAACATTTTTCCAATTTGTCTTAATATTTTTTAAAGACAACAAAATTTGCTTTAAAATTATTGAGATTCTTTAAAAAAAATTTCTAAAATACTTTGGAATCTTTTAGATTATTCTAAAGATAGTTTTTCTAAATAAAAAATCATTTAACATTATTCTTGGAATCTAAGTTGTGTTTAAATATTCATCTTTTTGATTACAAGTTTAACAAATAGGTTTTAAAGTTAAAATGCTTTATTAAAAATTATAAAAAATTTCTTTCATTCTTAAAAATTAAGCTTTTGGCTGAGAATTCTTGAATTTATTTCATAAATCGAATTTTTTTAATAGTAAATTAATTTAGTTCAGAATTCTTGAATTTTGTTAATAATTCGTTCTTTTGTCTTTAGTAAATTAATCTTTTTGTTTAAAAATTCATCTTTGTCAGTTGAAAATTCAACTTTTTGGATCAGAATTCTTAAATTTTGTTAAATATTCTTCATTTCTGGTAGTAAATTAATCTTTCACATTAAAAATTCTTCTTTTTTAGTCAAATATTAAATTTTTTGCTTGAGAGTTCCTTAATTTTGTTAAAAATGCGTGTTTTTTTGTAGCAAATTAATCTTTTTATTTCCAAATACTTTTTTTTATTTTAAAATTCAACTTTTTATTTCAGAATTCTTGAATTTTGTTAAAAATTCTTCCTTCCTGGTAAAAAATTATTCTTTTTTGCGAAAAAATTCATCTAACATTAACAATAAATTAATATTTTAAAAAAGAGAAAAATCCATTTTTTCAAACTTGAAAATTTTTTACACTACAAATTTTTTTTAGTTTTGCAAAATAAAAGAACATTGTCCTAAAATCACCCATCGAACTAAATTTTCCTAAAAATCTAGAGAAAATTGTTTGATTCACTCAAAACCTTTCCAAATTCATAAAAAGCTTCGTTTTTACAAAACTGTAAAAAATCTACAGTTTTTTTACAATTTTTGTCTATTTCAAAAATTAACAATTTTTCTTGAATATTTTGAAGACTTCTAAATCTTTCAAATGATTTAAAATTTTTTTCGAATTTGTCTTAATATTTTTTAAAGACAAAAAATGTGCCTTGAAATCATTCAGATTAAAAAAAAATTTGAAATATACTTTGAAATATTTTAGAATATTATCTTAAAGATAGTTTTTCAAAATAAAAAATCGTTAAAAATTAATCTGGGAATCTAAAGAAAATTGTTCATTCTCTTGAAACCTTTTGTAGTTTTAATTCAGCTTTTCTTGTCTTTTTTGTTAAGCATAATAGAATTTCTGGTCATTTCGTAATTCTGATTTTATTTTCTTCTACCATTTTTTTTTCAAAATAAAAAAATCATTTGAAATTTAACCAGAAATCTTGAGACAATTTTATTGTTCTCTTAGAAGCTTTAAAAATTCTTGAAAAGCTTCTAATTTTTTCTTCAAAATTTTCAAAAATGTACATTTTGTTAAAATTTTTTCGGAATCTTCACACGATTTCAATTATTTTCAAAAACATTGAAACTTCTACAAATCAAAAAAATTCTAATCCGAAAAAATTGTTTAAAAATCTTTATTAAATTATTTTGAAAACTTATTTCCTACATAACAATTTTTTTATAATAACACCCTTAAGTTTATTTTTAATTAAAAACAAACAAAAAAACATTTTGTGAAAATATTTATATCGAAAAAAAAATTTTTAAAGTGAATTAATTAAAATTATCTGAGGTGATGTGGGGAGAAGAGACCTCGGATAAGCGAAAACTCGGATAATACGGAAGAAGCACAAAATTCGGAAGAGTTATCTATTTTTGATTGGGTGAGTTCTGTTGCCTCGGATAACATGGTGTCCCGGATAACACGGAGCCTCGGATAATCGAGGTTCTACTGTATTTTAAATAGAAAAAAAAATATAAACATTTTGCAAATAAAAGTAAACAACTTAGGAATGTGGATTTATCATTCTTAATTGATTAATTTATTAAATTATGAATAATTGCAAACTACTGGGCCCATTCGAAATTAGGCGTAGCAGCTTCATATCTGTTTTATTACTGATTCTCCGTATTATCCGAGCATACACCTCGGTTAATGCGGAGTGCTTGGATGAGCCCCGTTGCCTCGGATAATGCGGTGCCTCGGATAACGCGGAGCCTCGAATAAACGAAGGCCGGATAATCGAGGTTCTGTTGTATTT
>NC_046661.1:142105338-142119158 GCF_010883055.1 Belonocnema kinseyi | reverse complement strand
TTTATTAATAATTGCAAACTACTGCGCACATTCGGACTTAGGCGTAGCAGCTTCATATCTGTTTTATTAATGATTCTCTGCATTATCCGAGCATACACCTCGATTAATGTGGAGTGCTTGGATGAGCCCCGTTGCCTCGGATAACGCGGAGCCTCGGATAATGCGGAGCCTCGGATAATGCGGAGCCTCGGATAATGCGGAGCCTCGGATAACGCGGATCCTCGGATAACCGAAGCCCGGATAATCAAGGTTCTACTGAACAAAGATGTTGACATTTACAACGATCATAGGCCAACTGCATAGCTGGCGGCACCATACGACCACCGTCAACACATAGTAGATTTTCAACTCAGAGTGTCAGGGAGCTGATTAAAAATGTTAAGAACGATTTTTTTTATACATACTTTTGCGAGACGCGCTCTTTTAATTAAGTCGTTCAATTTTCTGAGCGCAGCATTTCGCGGCAGGGATTGCATATCTTTAAAAAGATCCTGCTCTTCGTCTTCGAATAACCTGAAGAATTATTTTGTGTAAAAGTGGGGCATTTGTATATTATTTACGAAAAAAAAAAGAAGAATTTAGGGAAACACTGGCTATGAACTTGTAAGCTAACTAATTTTTTTCGAGTTTTTTCCTCGTTTTTATTAGACATAGGCTGTAAGTTTAGTAATAATTGGGTAGAAAAATTATGTATTCGGTGTCTGTTTTGTCATAAAATGAATCTTCTTGATTGAAAATTCATCTGTTTGATTTGAAGCTATACAACTTTTTAAAAGTTCATTTTAGTATTTGAATATTCGCCTGTTTAGTTGAGAATTCTTGAATTTAGTTAAAAATTAGTTCTTTTTTCGGTAGAAAATAATATTTTTGTTTAAAAATTCATCTTTTCCAGTTTAAAATCAACATTTTGGTTCAGAATTCTTGAATTTTGTTAAAAAATTATAGTTTTTGGTAGTAAATTAATCTTTTTGTTTAGAAATTGATCTTTTTTGTAATTGAAAATTTAACTTTTAGGGTGAGAATTTTTGAATTTTGTTAAAAATTCGTTTTTTTTTGGGTAGAAAATTAAACTTTTTGTTTAAAGATTTATTTTTTTGGTTAGAAGATTAACAAATAGGTTTTAAAGTTAAAATGCTTTCTTAAAAATTAAAAAAAAGTTTCTTTCTTAAAGATGCAGTTTTTGGTTGAGAATTCTTGAATTTTATTGAAATTCGTCTTTTCTGATAGTAAATTAATACTTTTGCTTAAAAATTCACCTTTTTAGTTGATATTTCAACTTTTTGGTTGAGAAATCTTGAATCTGGTTAAAAATTCGTTTTTTTTTGGAGTAAATTAATCTTTTTGTCTCAAAATTCTTTTATTTTCATTCAAAATTCAACCTTTTGGTTCAAAATTCGTAAATATTGTTAAAAATTCTTCATTGTTGGTAGTAAATTAATCTTTTTGATTAAAAATGCATAATTTCTAGTCGAAAATTCAACTTTTTGGTTCACAATTCTTGAATTTTGTTCAAAATTAATCTTTTTTGCTAGTAAATTAATTTTCCGGATTAAAAATTCTCCTTTTTTAGTCGAAAATTCAACTTTTTGCTTGATAATTCTTGAAGTTTGTTAAAAATTCGTTTTTTGTACTAAAATTAATGTTTTTGTTAAAAAATTCATCCTTTTTTTAGTTAAAAATTCAATCTTTGGTTGAGAACTGGAATTTTATTAAAAATTCGTCTTTTGGTAGCAAATTAATCTTGTTGTTTTTGGTGGATAAAAATTAGCAAACAGGGCAAAAATTAAACTTTTTGGTTGACAATTCTTGAATTTTGTTAAAAATTAATCTTTTTGTAAAAAAATTCTTCTTTTTTAGTTGAAAATTCAACTTTTTCGCTGACAATTTTTGAATTTACTAGGTTTTAAAGTGAAACTATTTTCTTAAAAATGCAGGTTTTGGTTTAATATTCAAAATTTGAGTTAAATACATCTCTTTGGTTAGAAGTTGAAATGTTTTGTTGAAATTATTTTCTTTTTTTTTTGGTTAAAAAATTAATTTGGCAATTGAAAATTTACCAATTCCATTTTTGGCCGAGAATGGTGCTATTTGAAGTAAAAAATCCAACTTTTTGTTAAAATTAAACTATGTGGTTAAAAATTAATTTTGTTTGTTGAAAATTAATCTAGTTTAATCACTTTTTGGAGGGTGAAGGGGGGGGGGGTTATAACCAAATGAAGGGATATCAACAAGAGGGAGGTGGGGTCAAAAATTGCCGGAAATTGGTAAGGTAGGTTTATGGATGGTTTCTTAGTTTAAACGACCAACAACAAAGTGGTTAGTTTAGACGAACAACATCAAATTCATCAGTTTAGACGACCACCGGGTTAGTTTAGACGTCCAATACTATAGTAAGTAGTTTAGATAACCAACCCCAAAGCGGTTAGTTTAGACGACCAATAGTTGTTAGCTTATATGACCATCAGGTTAGTATAGATGACTAACACCAGAGCAGTTAGTTTAGACGACCAACCCTAAAGTGATTGGTTTAGACAACCAACAATAGTTAGTTTAGACGATCAATACCAAAGAAGTTGGTTTAGACGATCATCGGGTTAGTTTAGACGACCAATACCAAAGCAGTTAGTTTAGACGACATCGGGTTAGTTTAGACGATCATCGGGTTAGTTTAGGCGACCAAGACTATAGTAATAAGTTTAAAAGACCAATGTGGTTGTTTTAGACGACCAGCACCAGAGCAGTTAGTCTAGGCGAAAACCGAGTTAGTTTAGACGAACAACAGTCGTTATTTTAGGCGCCCAAGGGTCGTTATTTTATACAGCTATAGTGCTAATTCGTACGACCAATACTATAATAATTAGTTTAGTCGAACACCGGGTTAGTTTAGACGACCAATACTATAGTAATAGGTTTGAAAGACCAACACCAAAGTGGTTAGTTTAGACGACCAACAGTCGTTAGTTTAGAAGATCAGCAGCCGTTAGTTTAGACGACCAACAGTCGTTAGTTTAGACGGCCAATACTATGGTAATTAGTTAAAAATACCAATACCAAAGTGGTTAGTTTAGACGACCAACAGTCGTTAGTTTAGACGACCACCGGGTCAATTAAAAATATTAACGCCAAAGCGGTTAGTTTAGACGACCCACACCAGAGCAGTTAGTTTAGACGACCAATGCCACAGTGATTAGTTTAAAATTTAAACGATCAACGCCAGACTGTTTTTTCTAGACTGACACTCCGAAAGAGATTATTTTAATCGAGATATATATTATTGATCTAACCTTCTATTAACATCGTATCTGAGTGGTTGGTCCCAAAACGATCCGATATAAACCCTCGCGACTTCCGGTGTCTGTAAAACTTTTCCAAGCGACCACATCAGCGCTCCATAAACTCTCATCAACTGCTGATGATCGATCATGTCCGCCTTGTTCAAAACGATTCGGATTTTGTCATCGTGCCCCCTCAAGGCTTCTATCGATCGACGAAATTCGTCCGATATATCTAATTTGTGGGCATCAAAAAGCAAAATAATTCTGTCTACTCTTTCTGCAAACCACTCCAAAACGCCCGTGAAGTCGTATCCTCTGTCCACCTGTGGACAATTTCCCAAAAATTAGTTCTCAAGTCAATCCGAGTCAATCGTTTCGTGGACAATATATTGTCCGCACTTTTTTTTTAAATTATACGGTACAATGTATTTTTTATGACACATGATTTCAGCCCTTTTCTAATCCTATCAAGAGGGGATGAAGCTCTCCTTTTTACACCCTAGGGATTAAAAAGTACATTTTTTTACTCCCAAGGGAGTGAAAAGTGACGTCAGAGGTAAATAATGAAAATTATACATCTATGAGCTCGCACTTTTACGATAAATTTTGGTAACAGATAATAGAGTTTTGCGGTAATTAATGGAAGGTTACCATATTATTCTGTAAAATTACCATAAATGACCGATAATTTATAGAAATTTCCAAGAAAAAAAAAGCTTCCCATAAAGAGCCAATTTATTATTTTGAGTAGCTGAATTTTTTACACACTTTTGAATAGTAACTTTAAAGAATGATGGGGATTATTTGGTTCAAAATTTATTTTAAATATGAGAAAAAAAGATTGTAGAAGTTAGAGAATAGCAAAAAATGACATTTTCTATGGGCTTGGAGGGGGAACCTGGCTAAGGTGACAGGGCCGTTCATTTTTCACTTTTTTTTCATTTTTCAATTTTCAGGTCGAAGGGTTAAATTAAATTTTGGGCAATTTATAGTAAGTTACCATAAATCACTGTAATATTACCATAAATTACCAAAAAAATTTCATAAATTTCCGGAAATTCATGAAAATTCTTATAATAAATTTTGGGTAATTTATGGTAAGTTACCATATTTACCTGTAAAATTTCCATAAATGAAAAAAAATGTCCACAAATTAACGAAAAATTTCATAAATTTCCGGACATTTATAAACATTTTTAAATTGATTTTTGGGAAATTTATGTTAGGTTACCATAAATTACACAAAAATTTCATAATTTCCGGAAATGTATCAAAATATTAAAACTGAAATTTTTGGTAATTTATGGTAAGTTACCATATTTACCTGGAAAAATTTCATAAATTACCTTTAATATTATCACAAATTAACCAAAAAAATCATACATTTCCAGAAGTTTATAAAAATGTTTGACATTAAATTTCAGTTAATTTATGGTAAGCTAACAATTTACCTGCAAAATTACCATAAATTACCAAAAATTTCCGTAAATTTCTGGAAATTTAGAAACATTTTTTGAATGAATTTTGGGGCAAATTATCTTCCGTTTCCATAAATTGCCACAAAAAAACCCAAATATATTCGGAAAATTATAAAAATCTTTAAAATTGAATTTTGGGTAATTTATAGTAAGTGAACATATTTATCTATAAAATTACCATAAATGCCCGAAAAATTTCACAAATTTCCGGACGTTTATGAACATTATGATATTTAATTTTGGGTAATTTATCTTCACTTCCTATAAATTACTTGTAGTATTACCGTAAATGACCAAAAACTTAGCCGATAAAAATGTGTAAAATTGATTTTGGGTAATTTATGATAAGTTACAATATTTCCATAAGAAATTACCATAAATGACCAAAAATTTCCGAAAATTTATAAAAATTTTTTATTTAATTTTGAACAGTTTATGATGAGTTACCACAAATAAGTCGTAATATTACCACAAATTTCCAAAAAAATTCATAAATTTCTGGAAATTGATAAAAACGTTTATTTTATTATTTATTTTATTTACCTGTAATATTACTATAAATTACTAAAAATTTCCATAATATTTCCAAAAATGTATAGACATCTTTAAATATGATTTTGGGCAATTTATGGTAATTTAACAATTTTACCTAAAAAATTATTATACATGATAGAAAATTCCCACAAATTTATAAACATTTTTGTATTAAATTTTGGGCAACAAGTTATCATAAATTAGCCGTCATGTTACCATAATTTACCAAAAAATTTCATAAATATCCAGAAATTTATGAAAATGTTTATTTTATTATTTATTTTATTTGCCTGTAATATCACAATAACCAATTTTTCAAATAAATTTCAGGAAACTTATAAACAAGTTTGAAATTGAATTTTGGGTAATTTATGGTAATTTAACAATGTAATCTATAAAATTATGATAAATGACAGGAAATCATCATAAATTTCTGGAAATTTATAAACAATTTTAAATTGAATTTTGCGCAATTTATCTTCAGTTTCCATAAATTACCTGTAATATTACCACAAATAACCAAAAAATGTCGAAATTTATAAACATGTTTAAAACTGAATTTCTGGTAATTTATGGTAAGTTGACATATTTAGCTGTAATATTACCCTAAATTACAAATTTTTGAAAATAAAATTCAGGAATCTTATAAGGATGTTCAAAATTTAATTTTTGGTAATTTATGGTACGCTGACATGTTTTCCTGTAAAATTATTATAACTGACAGAAAATGTCCACAAATTTATAGAAATGTATAAACCAAAAAATTTCATAAATTTCGGAAAATTTATAAAGTTTAAAATTGAATTTTGGGTAATTTATTGCAAGTTTTCATATTTACCTGTAAAATTTCCATAAATAACAGAAAATGTCCGGAAATTTATAAAAATGTTTAAAATTTAATTTTTGATAATTTATGGTAAATTGACATATTTACCTGTAAAATTATCATAAATGGCTAAAAATATCCATAAACATCCTGAAATTTATGAAAATGTTTAAGATTGAATTTTGGGTAATTTATTGTAATTTAACATATTTACCTGTAAAATTATTATAAATGACAGAAAATGTCCCCGAATTTCTGAAAATTTCTAGACATTTTTAAATCGAATTTTGGTCAATTTATGATAAGTTACCATAAATTACCTGTTCTATTACCGTTAATTACCCAAAAATTAATAAATTTCCGGAAATTTATAGACATTTTTAAATTAAATTTTGGGCAATTTATGTTAAGCTATGATAAATTACCATTAAAAAGTCACTTCGAGAAATGTCTGAAATCATTCATTTGTTACAATAAATAAATAAATAAATAAATACTATTTATTAATAATTATATTTTTGGCGATTGTATAGAATATTAAAAATTAATTTGAATGTTTTTTTGAACTTATAGATCGAGGGTTTATTGATGGGAAAAGGAGGGACAGGAAAGAGAGGGAGAAAGAGAAATAAGAAAGAATGAATGTGAAAAATAAATAGCAATATGTTTATTGTTTACCCGTTGTTTTTCTCCCGAAAGAATTCCAGGCGTGTCCACAATGGAAATGCCCTTGAGAACAGGCGATGCAACCGTGGAGCATTGGAAGCGATTCAAAAATGCATTTCCGAATTTCGAGAGAGGTCGAAATTGTTTGTTAGGATCGACGACAAGCGCATTTCCGGGAATAACGCCCTCTTTTTCATCGTACATCACGGCGATGAACCTGTCCGTCGTTGGCTCGGGTCCAATTCGAATTCCAGGGAATTCTCGTTCCAGCAGATATTTGATAAAAGTCGTCTTTCCCGTCGAATATTGACCAACTAAAAGGATCATCGGTTTCGCGTCAAAATCTGGATCGTCCAAGAGGGGCGAGTGGAAATCATGGAACTGATAAAACTGCTCCAGAGGCATCAATTTTGATTTATATATTTTTTTTAAACCCTCAGTCACATTGTCGAAAAGATCCTGCTTCCCGCTGTCTTCCCGACTCAACCAACTAAACATTTTTTGGCCTTAAAATTCCTCCTGTAAGTAAACAACAAATCTAATAGATTTATCAGATTGGCGTAATATTGGTATAGTATTGGCCAATTGCTCTGAGTCAGTATACAAGATAGGCATTTCACGATGAATCAATAAAAATCTTGATTTTGTACTTTGGATTATTTGAGGCCAGTTTAGATTAAAAGCTATCAACGATAAATCCAAGCAAATATTAATCAAGAAAATAATCATTCAGACATATGATTGATTTCTCAACGCTAATTCGCTTTTATTGAGTTTGAGTTTCTTCAAGAGATGAAGATTATATCTTCTTGGTCCAGTTATTATTTTATAGACAAAAAAATGTGTTTTTTATTTTCTTCTCGAAAGAGCTCAAAGATTTTCAAATCATTTAACGGGATTTCGAAAAATTTCGCGAGATTTCAAGAGGTTGTTGGAATATTAAAGGATTTTATATCACACTCGACCAAAATGACCAATTTTTGCCCTTGACTATAGTGGCGAAAGTAGCATATATTTCCCGCAAACCGAATTTACGGGGCGAAAGTAAAATTTGCGGGGCGAAAGTAAAATTTGCATGGCGAAAGTGAAATTTGTGAAGCGAAAGTAAAATCAGCGGGGCAAAAGTAAAAGTAGTGATGCGAAAGTAAAATCAGCGGGGAAAAATAAAATTAGCGGGGCGAAAGTAAAATTTACGGGGCGAAAGTTAAATCAGCGGGGGGAAAGTAAAAGCAGAGGGCGAAAGTAAAATCAGCGGGGCGAAAGTAAAATTTGCGCCCCGAAAATAATATTAGCGAGGCGAAACTAAAATTTACATGGCGAAAGTGAAATTTACGAAGCGAAAGTAAAATCAGCGGGGCGAAAGTAAAAGTAGTGATGCGAAAGTAAAATCAGCGGGGAAAAATAAAATTAGCGGGGCGAAAGTAAAATTTACGGGGCGAAAGTTAAATCAGCGGGGGGAAAGTAAAAGCAGAGGGCGAAAGTAAAATCAGCGGGGCGAAAGTAAAATTTGCGCCCCGAAAATAATATTAGCGAGGCGAAACTAAAATTTACATGGCGAAAGTGAAATTTGCGAAGCGAAAGTAAAATCAGCGGGGCGAAAGTAAAAGTAGTGGTGCGAAAGTAAAATCAGCGGGGCAAAATAAAATTAGCGGGGCGAAAGTAAAAATTAATCGATCAAAATTCGATAACAGATTTTATTTACTAATGAATTATTATTATGCAAAGTACGTCAATTTTTTCTCATAATAAAATAAAATGAAACAAAATTGAATAATTCTTGAAATTTTTCCGATGTTGCGAAATAACTCTGAATTTAATCTTCAAAATTTTATGTGAATATGTTTAAAGTCTTTATGTAATTAGATAAAAAGATTATTAATACTTGAAATTTTCAGAAAATTTAAAACAACAATTATTTTTATGTTTCAATGAAAATAATTGTTTATTCCTTTTCATGTTTTGAACATTTTTAAAGAAATTTAGAGAGATATTAACAATTTCAAGTTAATTTATGACTTTTTAAAGTATTTCAAGCGGTTGGTAGGGATTTTCCGAACTTTTTGCGATTTCATATGATCTAAAAAGACTTTAAACATTTTAAAAACTTTAATGGATTTTAAAGAGATTTAAAAACGTCACGGAATTTCATAAAGGTATCAAATATATCAAAGGATTTCCAGGGTGTCTAATCAAATCCTGGAAGAAAATTCCCTGACAATTTTGAACTAAAAAAGACAAATTTTCATCCAAATAGTTAAATTTCGATCTAAAAAAGATCAGTTTTTAACCAAAATTAGAAGTTGAATTTTCAATTAAAGCAAATCATTTTCCACAACAACAACAAATTCAACCAAACTGATGAATTTTCAATTGAAATCATTCATTTTTAACTACCATACATTAATTTTGAACCAAAAAGAGGATTATTCTAACAAGAAGATTAATTTTTTTTTACAAAAAAAGACGATTTTTCGACAAAATAAATTAAATTTTAACTAAAAAATACGAATTTTCAACCAAATATTTAAATTAAAAATGATCCGTTTTTGACCATACATGGAATTGTTAAATTATCAGTTAAAAAATTAAATTTCAACAACAACAAAAACCAATAAAATAGTTAAATTTAAATAAAGTGATGAATTTTCATAATTTTCAACTACAATGATGAATCCTTAATTGAAATAAATGAATTTTAAACCAAAAAGATAAATTTACAAATAAAATTATAAATTTTTGATTAAAATACTTTAAGTTTCAACGAAAAAATGCATTTTCAAAAAAGAAGATCAAGTTTCTATAGAGAAAAAAAATTATTTTTAAACAGGATACATGAATTTTCCACAAAATTGTTCAATTTTTAACTTAAAAATACAAATTTTCAACCAAATATTTAAATTTAAAACTATCCCTTTTTAAGCATAAATAGAAATGTTAAATTATCAGTTAAAAAGGATTAATTTTCAACAACAAAAAATAAAGAAAATGGTTCAATTTTTAAACAAAGTGATGAATTTTCTTAATTTACAACTAGAATGATGAATTTTTAATTGAAATAGATGAATTTTAAACCAGAAAAATGAATTTGCAACTAAAATGTTGGCATATTAAACTGGATTGGTTAAAATTTTAACCAAAAAGATTAAATTTACAGATAAAATTATGAATATTTAATTTGGAATACTTGAATTTTCAACGAAAAAGATGAATTTTCAAAAAAGAAGATTAACTTTCTATACAATAAAAAAGATTTTTAAACAAAATACATGAAATTAGTTTTATTTTTAACGAAAAAAGATAAACTTTCCATTAAGAAGATTAATTTTTCGCACAAAAATATTAATTTTTAATGAAATATTTTAGTTTTTAAATAAAAAAGAACAATTTTCAACCAAATATTTGAATTTAAAACTTAAAAAAGACCATTTATAATCAAAAATGGAGTAAAAAGTGAGTTTTCAAAAAAATAGTTAAATACAATAATTTAAAGTCACTTTTACAAATGAAGAATAATTAATATTGAATTCTATATTGGAATAAAAAAAATTAAGCCCTGACTTCAAGTAATTTAGGGTAATACAAAAAAATTTTGATTTTTTTCATGAATTTTGAAAGATTTCAAGATGTCCGGGATTTCAAAAGATTGCACAAAATTGAGTAAATTAAAAAAATGTTCAAACGATTTTAGAGAATGTGGTGTATTTGGTGAAGAGAAAAAGTTAGGACAAAAAATATACATTTTTCCTTTCATTTTTTCAACTATAGCAACAGTGTAATGAAACTTTATTAATCCAAATTTGAAGCGCTTTTAGTTTTTAGTAAATTAATTAAATTCTGAACAAAATAGTTGAATTTTTAGCCAAATTGTTGAATTTTTAAACTAAAAAAATCAGTTTTTTACCAAATAAAAAAAAATAAAATAAAAATTTTTTCACTTAAAAAATAAATAAATGTCTATCTAAATTATTGCACTTCCAAGCCAGAAATAAAATATGAATGTTCAACAAAAAATTAATTTTCTACGAAACTGATGCATGTTTACCCAACAAAAATGAAATTTCAAACTAAAAAATTATTTATTTTTTACCAAAAAAGGCGAATTTTCAACTAAAAAAGAACAATCTTTAAAAAATGGAAATGGTACGATTTCTGTTAAAAAATCAATTTTAAACAACAAAAAAAGCATTTTCAACTACACAATTAAATTTTCAAAGAAATATTAATTTTCAACAAAATGATTAAACTTTCAACCAAAGAGATGAATTTTCAACTAAAAATATAAATATTGAGCAAAAAAGTGATTTCTTAACAAAGTTATTGAACCAAATCTATGAAACAAATTAACGATCAAAATATGAATTTCGAAACAAGAAATAATTTTCTACAAAAAGAATTGAATTTTCAATTCAAAAAGACGAATTTTTAACCAAAAAGGATAACTGTTTAACAAAATTGTTGAATTATCTAATAAGTAATTGCATTTTTATAAAAAAAAAATAGATGAAATTTCTTTTAAAGTAGAAGAAATTTTAATTTAAAAAAGTTGAATTTTCATTAAAAAAAAATTCAAGTTGACTGCAAGAAAAAAAATTGAATTTTTTAACAAAAAGCTAAGTTTTTACGAAAAAATTAAATTCTCAATAAAAAAAGATTAATTTTTTCAACCATAAAGGATGCATTTTTAACAAAAGAGATGAATTTTTCATTAAATAAAATCAAAATTAAAAAAATATTTGAATTTTTATTCAGAAAATATTTCAGTTCTTTTTTCAACGCCGAATATTATATTTAAACAATCGAATTTTCAAACAAAAATAAGAACTTTTAACAAAATTGTTGAAGTTTCATCCAACAGTTGCATTTTTATCCAAAAACGTTTTATGTTCTGCTAAAACAGGTGAATTTTAAAATCAACAAGACAGAATTTTCAACAAATAATTGAGTTTCAACCGAAAAGTTTCATTTTTATTTAAGAGAGATGAAATTTCTCCTAAAATAGATGATTTAAACAAAAAAACTTTCTAACACCAAAATAAGAATGGCAAACAATTTGCAACAAAAATGGATGTCTTTTTAAGAAAATTATTAAACTTTCAACTAATTAATAAGATTTATAACAATAAGGATAATCCTCAGAAGAAAGTTGCTGCGAATTTTCAAAATTCTAATCTGAAAATATTTCATTTTTAAAGCTTTCAAATGGTTCTATTTTCGGAATTTTATTCCTAAATTATTCAACTTCGTGATTTTTTAATTCAAAATAAGATTGTTAAATTGTAAGCGCTTCGAATTAGAAAAGAGTATTCACCAAAAAAGAGAAAATTTCAAACAAAAAGATTACTTTTTCTACCAATAAAGTCAAATATTAAATGAAAAAAAATGTCAACAAAAAATGGAAAAGTTACATTTTCAAGTAAATAATTAATTTTTAATAAAAAACTATTATTAAACAAAATATATTTTGAACAAAGAGGTTTAACTTTTACCCAAATAGTTGATTTTGCAATTAAAAAAAAATCATCCAAAAATAGAATAGTTGCATTTTTAATTAAAGAAAAGATCGAATTTCTATCAAAAGAGATAAAATAAAATTCCTATTTTATTTAAATAATTACTGCTAATGTGTTTTTTTTATTTCGACAAGTATATAATTTACTCTTATTAAATAAATATGTAATCCAAATTTTTCAATAAAATGTAGCATTTTATTTTCAAAAACCAGCTTTCGGGATCCCTAAATACTTTTTTTTGTGCCAAAATTCTGAGCGATTATTTTCGTAAAAGACAAATTTTATTTACAAAAATCGACTCGAATAAATATTTTTTTGAAATTCTGCAAGAAATCAGGGATCGTTTTGTCACAAAAAAAAAAAACTTTATAGGGGTGGCAATTGAGAATAAGAGCCTTTTAAATCATATTGATATAAATAAATAAAAACTCGAATATAATTGCAAATTTACAATAAAAATCATTACTTATTAAGGACACGCAATACGTTATCAATTAAACTCAATGAACAAACTAAACTACCAAAGCAAAATGAAACCGAGACAGATAACAGTCACCGTGACGTTCATCTGTCGTATCAGAATCTAGAAAACTAGACTGTACAATATGAGCAACCGGACGTGAAGAAGACCTTTTTAGATAATATTTAATATAATTTTAGTAAAAAAAAAAAGTTTTGTTCTATGTAAAAATGATACTTCTGAATTTTGTATTACAAAATTGTTTATAACAATAACAGGTATTAATTTTCAGTCGAAACTTTTAGTTTAATAAAAAAATTAGATTATAACAACAATAATTAAAGAAAATATAATTGTTTTCTACGAGAAAATGCCAGATTGAGACATTTGTTTATCGAATTGTTATCACAATTACCCAAATTGTTATTTAATACCTACTATACAATATTTTCGGATAATTTCACTGAAAAAAAGGCTTTTTTTAATTTATAAATGATTTATAAATGATTATAAATGGTCAATGATATTTAAAAAATCGAAAACTAAATCTAAAAATTGTTCCATTCGAAATAATAAAAACTAAACTGCAAATGAAAGCAATCAAAGTGAAACTCTTGAGTTTTAAACTTCAAAAATTGAAGTTTTTAATTGCACAATTTAAAATTTAATGCAGTTAAACTGCCAAATTACAAATATTAAACTTTTATTCATTCATAATTTTATTTTTTTGCAAAAATATTCCTTTTTAACTTAATTAGAAATAATTCTTTTAAAAAATTCCCTTTTCCAGCTCGAAAAAATCCATGTTTAAATCCAGAATTTTAATTCTTTTCGAAAATTCCCGTTTCAAATAATTGTAAGAATTAGAATTTTTTGCAATATTCCTAATTACAATAAATATATATTTATTATTATTTTTTTTTTTGAAATATTTCGTTTAAACACAGAACAATATTTTAGTTAGAAAAATTACCTCGCTGAAGTTTGCAACGTTTTAAAAAAAACGAATTTACAAAAAAATTTTTTTGTGCGAGACCTAAAATTTAAAAGTTTCAGATAGGTCTATTTGAT
>NC_046661.1:142098264-142105238 GCF_010883055.1 Belonocnema kinseyi | reverse complement strand
TCATCAAATAGACCTATCTGAAACTTTTAAATTTTAGGTCTCGCACAAAAAATTTTTTTTGTAAATTCGTTTTTTTTAAAACGTTGCAAACTTCAGCGAGGTGAAAAATTCAATTTTCGATTGAAAATTATTATTCACCTAAATCAATTTCAGTTCCAACTCAGAATTAGTTAAAAACTGGAAATTCCTTGTTCAAATTCGGAATTTTAATACTTTTAGAAAATTTTCCGTTTTCTTCAAATTCTAAATTATGTTTGAAAATTTTTAAAACTTCGAAACAACTTTTAAAATAATTCAGATTCTTCCCAAGATTTTTTTAAATCCTGCAAAATAAAAAATATTTCCTTAAAATCTTCTATATTAATTTTTTACAATTTTGGAAATCTTTTTAATTCTCTTAAAAATAGTTTTTCAAAATACAAAGTTATTTTCAATCTTTGTACCGAAATTTCGGAATGAATAGCCGGGTTTTGTCGGCAATTTTTTAACGATTTTAAATCTTTTCAGACCTTCCAAATATCTATTCCACTTACTCGATATTTTTCTAGCAATTCTACGTGTTTAATATTTATTATACATTAAAATTCAACAATTTTACTTTATAAATTAATTTTTTTTCAAATAAAAAAATTACAATTGTATCATTCAAACTTTAGTTTTTTGTACAGTTTTGAATATTTAATTTATAATTTCTGATTTTACATGGAAAATAAAATTTGTTTCAATATCAGGCAACTATTATTTTTCTGAATTAAAAAATTAAAATTTTTTAAATATTAGACTAAGACAATATTTTTAATTTAATAAAAGCCTTTAATTATCATTATATTAAAGTTATTTTAAAATTGGAAATTCTTAAATTTTGACATGATTCCGAATTGCCTTGTGAAATAAATTATTATAATTTATATTTCTTTTATTATCTAAAAAATCTTTTTCTTTTTTTCAGAAATTGTCGATTTCAAACGCTACTAATTTTTAATTGTTTAAGTCTTTAAAACTGCGTTTTAAAATTATATAAATAAAAAATGAACGCATTAAAAATTGAAAATTACATTTTTGCTAAAGTCAACTAGATGTTAAATTATGTTAATTTTAAATTAAAATTAAATTAATTTAATTTAAAATCATTTTCGAAATTTTTGTCTGAAATTTTAAATATATTTTTAAATTAATTGAATTTTTCCTACAACTTTTAGAAAACCATGGAAATTGAACAAAAATCCTTAAAATTTGAATGTATAAATAACAATAAAACACTTATTATTTGTAGAAAAATTTAGAATCTTTTTAAGAATTGTGAAAAGCTTTATAAGAATAAAAATAGTTTAAAATCACTATTAACTTTCCCAAAAATATGGTAATTTCAAAAATAATTAGAGAAAAAATAATTCTTTTTTTGTAATGAGAAAATTACAGAATACATTTTTTAAATAGAATTTTTATTAACAATTACGGAGATTTTTATTATAACTAATAATCTATTGACGGACAATTTCCGTGAAAAATCCGTTTAAAAACATCTGTAAATGATAAATGTATGTTTGGGTTTCTAAAAATGTTTATAACAATGATATAAATTAACTTTTTCATAATAATTATGTTGGTTATTAATAAAAAATACGGCAATTTCAACAATAATTGAAGAAAAAATCAATTTATCTAAAAGGAAACGGCTAATTTTGACATTTTTTAAATATAAATATTAATTAAAAATTACAAAAAACTTAATTACCTCATAACCAGTTTAAAATAATTACTAACTTATTGTCGGATAATTTAAGTAAAAAAAAACCGTTTTTTCCATATAGAAATCATACTTTTAAATTTTGTTTATCAAATTTATAATAATCAGATAATGATTTTAATCATTATTGTTATTTCAATATCACAAGTAAGATTATAAAAAAAAATAATTAAAGAAAAAATAATTTTTAACAATTAAACAAATTGTTATTAAATGACTCACATCCAATTTTAAAATTAGCAATAAATTTTAGCCGATAAAAATTGTTACAATTAAGTTATTGTCAGATAATTTTAGTAAAAAACCGGCTTTTTCAATAAAAAAAAAGATACTTTTAAATTGTTTTTTATCAAACTGTTTATAATAATGACAGATATTAATTTTTTATTGCAATTGTGAATTCTGTATCACAGACTTACAACAACAATAATTACGGAAAAAATAATTTTTTCTACCAGGAAATGGCAAGTTGAGACATTTTTTTGATGGAAGTGTTATGAAAAATTACGCAAGTTGTTATTTAATGCCTGATATTCACAATAAAAATTACTATTATTAACTTATTGTTGGATAATAACAGTAAAAAAAAACGGGTTTTAAAATTTAGAAATGATGGTTTTAAGTTTTTCTATTATAAAATTGTTTATAACGATCACAGATATTTATTTTTATTAAATATATTCTTAAATAAATTTTTTTTCTATGCAATACAAAAAACTTAAATTTCTTCTTTTCATTTAAATTTACCATTAACGTATTGTTGAATAATAAGAGTGAAAAACGATTCTTTAAAATTTAGAAATTATAATTTTAAATCTTGTATTATAAAATTGTTTATAACGATCACAGAGATTAATTTTAAACCAATATTATCGGCTTGATATAACAATTGAGCTGATATCGGCAACAATTGAAAAAAAATTAATTTTATAATTTAATTTTATAATTAAGCTTATACAATGAATAATTGTTGAAGAAAAAAATAACTTTTTTTCTATCAGAAAATAATAATAATAATCACATATATTAATTTTTAATTAATATTGTTGTTTTTAAACCACAATTAAGCCTACAATAACAATAATTGTAGAAATCGAGGTAGAAATATAATTTTTTTCTACGAGAAAACGGTTGATTTTGACATTTTTTTATAGAAATTGTTAATAAAAATTACAAAAAATATTATGAATGACTTTATATTCAGTTTTAAAATCACTATTAATTAAACTTTGAATAATTTTTATAAAAATGGCTTTTTTATAAAGAAATAACTTTAAATTATTTATCAAATTGTTTATAATAATCGCGTATATTAATTTTCAATCAATACTGTTACTTAAGAAGCACAATTAAGCATATACCAATAATAATTTTAGAAAAATATATATTTTTTTGAGACAACGGCCGATTTTTAAATTTTTTTATAGAAATTGTTATTAAAAATTGCATAAATTTTTATTAATTACCTCTTATTCAGTATTAAAACCACTTTGAACTTATTTTCGAATAACTTTAGTGAAAAAAACTGTTTTAAAAAAATTACAAATGATAAATCTGTTTTTTTTTTTCAAACAAAAATGTTTATAACAATCACAAATAATCATTTCTAATCAATATTAAAGGTTCAAAATCACAGCTAAGATTATAGTAATAATAATTGAGGAAAACATAATTTTCTTTTCTACAAAATTTAGATTTAAAATCACTATTAACTTAATTTCGAAAAATTTTGGTAAAAAATGGCCTTTTTTAAATATAGAATTACCTGTAAACTATTTATCAAATTGTTTATAATAATCAGAGATATTAATTTTGAATCAATACTGTTGGTTCAAAACCACAATCACGCTTATAACCAACAATAATTTAGGAAAATATTTTTTTTTCTATGAGAAAGCGGCCAATTTTGAATTTTGTTTATTGCAATTATTAATAAAAATTACAAGAATTATTATTAATGACCTCATATCCAGTTTCAAAATCATTTTTAAATTATTTTTGAATAATTTTAACGATAAACGGTTTGTTTAAACTTATAAATGATAAATCTATGTTTTATTTACAAAATGTTTATAACAATTACAAATAATAATTTTTTCTACAAGAAACAACCGTTTTATATATATTTTTAATAGAAATTGTTATTAAAAATTATATATTTTTTTATTAATTACCTATACAGTTTTAAAATCAATTTTAATAAACGGTTTAAAAAAATTTATAAATGCCAAATCTATGTTTTTGTTTATAAAAATCACAAAAAATAATTTTAGTCGACAAAATAATGACAGATTGAGGCATTTTTTGTAAAATTGTTATTAAAAATTACGATTTATTACTTCATATTCAGTTTAAAAATCATTAATTTCGAATAACTTTGGTGAATAAACGGGTTTTTAAATTTATAAATGATAAATCTATGTTTTATTTATAAAAATGTTTATAAAAATTACAAATAATAATTTTTAATAAATATTGTTGGTTTTAAATCACAATTAAGCTTATAAAAACAATAATTGAAGAAAAAAAGGCCGATTTTGATAATTGTTTATAGAGATTGTTATTTAAAATCGAACACATTTTTATTAATTACCTTATATCGAGTTTAAAATGTACTCTTAACATGATTTTCGAATAATTTTAATGAAAAAACAGCTTTTTAAAATTAATAAACGATAAATCTGTGTTTTTTAAAAATAAAAATATTTAAAAATCACAAATAATCATTTGGAATCAATATTATTGACTATACTAAAAGAATTGACGAAAAAAATAATTTTTTCTACAAAATAATGATAGGTTGAGGCATTTTTTCTCAAAATTTGTATTAACAATTACGAAAATTGTTATTAATTATCGCATATTCGGTTTTAAAAATACTATTAGCTCAACTTCAAATAATTCTGGTAAAAAATGGATTTTTCTATATATAGAAATACCTGTGAACTATTTAATAAATTGTTTATAATATTCTAAGATATTATTTTTGAATCAATTATAATGTTGTTTCAAAATCACAATGAAGCTTATACCAATAATAATTTAAGAAAAAATAATTTTTTTTCTATAAAATATTGACAAGTTGCGGCATTTTTTCTTAAATTGTTATTAATTTCGAATAATTTTGATGAAAAAACGGTTTTTTTAAATTTATATATAAGTGTATGTTTTTATTAATAACAATGTGTATAGAAATATTTATAACAATTAAAAATATTAATTTTGAATCAATATTGTTGGTACAAAATCACAATAAAACTTATATCGCTAATAATTCGAGAAAAAATATTTTTTTCGAAAAGGAAAGGGCCGATTTTATTATTTTTTTATATAAATTGTTATTAATGACCACATATCCAGTTTTGAAATTACTGTTAACTTATTTTGGAATAATTTCAGTGAAAAGACGGGTTTTTTTTTAATTTATAAAAGCCAAATCTATATTTTTTCAATAAAATGTTTATAACAATAACATATAATTGTTAACCAATCTAATTCGTTGTAAGACACAACTAAGCTAACGCCAACAATAATTGAAAGAAAATCATTTCTTTCTACTAGAAAACGGCCGTTTTATATATTTGTTTACAGAAATTGTTATTAAAAATTACATCTATTTTTATTAATTATCTCCTATCCAGTTTTAAAATCACTTTTTTCTTATTTGCGAATAATTTTAATTTAAAAAAACGGTTTTTAACATTTATAAATCATAAATCTGTTTTTATTTATATTTACTAACCATAATAATAGAAAAAAGTAAACTTTTTCTACGAGGAAGAAGCCGATTTTTATTATTGTTTATTGAAATTGTTAATGAAAATTACAATTTTCTTTATAATTTTAGTACATTTTTTTAGTAAAAAAGGCTTTTTCTATATAGAACCTGTTAAATTGTTTAAACAATTGTTTATAAAAAACACAGATAATAATTTAGAATCAATATTTTTAGTTCAATATCACAATTAAGCTTTCAACATCAAAAGAAGAAAAAGATAACTTTATCTTTGAATAAATAATACTTAAATTGACAAATTTGTTTATAGAAATTTTCATTAAAAATTACTTAAATTTTTATTTATTACCTCCTGTCCATTTTTAAAATCATTGCTAACTTATTTTTGAATAGTTTTAGTGAAAAAATTGGTCTTTAAAATTTATAAATGCCAAATATATGTTTTTGTTTATAAAATATTGATAACAATAATAGATATTAATTGTGAATCAAATATTGTTGGTTCAAAAAAACAAATAATTTTATACCAATAATAATCGAAGAAACAACAAATTTCTACGAGGAAACGTCCAATTTTGATATTTGTTTATAGAAATTGTTATTAAAAATTATATAATTTTTTATTAATAACAACTTATCCAGTTTTAAAATCACTTTTAAATTATTTTCGAATAATTTTAGTGAAAAAACGGGGGTTTAAGCATTTATAAATGATAAATCTGTATTTATTTATTTATAAAAATAATTATAACAATAAAAAATAATAATTTTTAATCAATATTGTTGGTTTGATATCACAAAGTTTAAGTGAACAATAATTGAAGAAAAATAATTTTTTTCTACGAAGAAACGGCCGATTTTGATATTTTTTTATAGAAATTGTTATTAAAAATTACATAATTTTTTATTAATTACCTCTTATCCAGTTTTAAAATCACTTTTAACTTATTCTCGAATAATTTTAGTAAAAAAACGGGGTTTTAAGCATTTATAAATGATAATTCTGTATTTATTTATTTATAAAGATGTTGATAAAAATGTTTATAACAATAAAAAAATTATTAGTTTTAATCAATATTATTGGTTTGATATCACAAAGTTTATATGAACAATAATTGAAGAAAAATAATTTTTTTCTACGAAGAAACGGCCGATTTTGATATTTTTTTATAGAAATTGTTATTAAAAATTACATAATTTTTTATTAATTATCTCTTATACAGTTTTAAAATCACTTTTAAATTATTTTCGAATGATTTTAATTTTAAAAAACGTTTTTTAAAATTTATAAATGATAAATCTGTATTTATTTATAAAAATGTTTATGAAAATGTTATAATAAAAAAAAATTTTTAATCCATATTGTTGGTTTGATATCACAAAGTTTAAATGAACAATAATTGAAGAAAAATAATTTTTTTCTACGAAGAAACGGCCGATTTTGATATTTTTTTATAGAAATTGTTATTAAAAATTACATAATTTTTTATT
>NC_046661.1:142096041-142098164 GCF_010883055.1 Belonocnema kinseyi | reverse complement strand
AATTGAAGAAAAATAATTTTTTTCTACGAAGAAACGGCCGATTTTGATATTTTTTTATAGAAATTGTTATTAAAAATTACATAATTTTTTATTAATTATCTCGTATCCAGTTTTAAAATCACTTTTAACTTATTCTCGAATAATTTTAGTGAAAAAACGGGGTTTTAAGCATTTATAAATGATAATTCTGTATTTATTTATTTATAAAGATGTTGATAAAAATGTTTATAACAATAAAAAAATTATTAGTTTTAATCAATATTATTGGTTTGATATCACAAAGTTTATATGAACAATAATTGAAGAAAAATAATTTTTTTCTACGAAGAAACGGCCGATTTTGATATTTTTTTATAGAAATTGTTATTAAAAATTACATAATTTATTATTAATTATCTCTTATCCAGTTTTAAAATCAATTTTAAATTATTTCCGAATAATTTGAGTGAAAAACGGGGTTTTCTATATACAAATACTTTTATTTTGTTTAAAAAAAGTTTATAACAATCACAGATAATAATTTTGAATCAATAATGTTGACTGAATATCACAATTCAGCTTATACCAACAATAATTAAACAAAAAAATATTTTTTTCTACAAAATAATGGCAGTTTCAGGCATTTTTTAATAAAATTGTTATTAACAATTACGAAAATTGTTATTTTTATATCCATTTTCATATATAGAAATACCTTTAAATTGTTTACTAAATTGTTTAAAATAATCACAGATATTAACGTTTAATCATTATTATTAACAATAAATATTGTGTTTTATAATACTTAAATTTGTTTATAATAATAATAAATCTTATGAATTTCGCAAAACAAATTTTTTCTATCAAAAACAAACATGTCCTAATTTTATTTATAAAAATGGTTAATAATAATCGAGTTATACACTAATAGAATTAATTCTCTTTCATGAGTGCAGTTGCAAAATATCTCTCCAACAGTTGCTTTATTTCAGCGTTTTTTTTTTTTTTTAATAAAAATCCAGAAAGCTGAAATGCCATTTATCTTTAATTTCCAGAAAAAAAAACCTTTACGAATTACGGAAAATATGAACACTGAATTCCAGATCCGGTCCAGTATTATAAATAGAAAAGTGATACGAAACAGAACTTTTGTTTAAAAAAATCTATTATCCCTGGAAAATGGGCAGGGCGAAGGTCGAATTTTCAAAAGCAGAGTTCAAGGCTTTTCTAGAAATTAGACGAAAACCTCGATTCCCAAAACTGAGAATCTGACATTTTGAGAGTCTGGCGAGTCAAATTCCTCCGAATGACCTACTGTAAAAAAGAGAGCCGTACTTACTTGAATAGTCTACTGTTGTAACTCGATAGATTTTTTTCAGCAGGTTAGCCTTGCACTCACTGACTCGTGTTCACTGATCACTATATATATATGTGTATATAACTGGTATGACGTGTTGGTTACATCAAGTTTCCAACGACAACGACCGGTGGGAAGGAAATTGGGAATCCGTATTCCGTATCCGCTTTTGAGCACTTTTAGAATGACTGGAATTTTCGATGACCTTGGGTTATTAACACCCCGAGACCGAGTTCGAAAGTGAAGAAGGTAGAGAGAGACTCTTTGACGTTTGGGATGGACGCACTGACGTCTGCAGCAATATTGGGTGACAGGAGCGACTATCTGCACTTCACTCCAGACAAGAGTGACTAACTACAGTACAGAATCTCGTGAATGTCAGTAACGTCACGCACTGATAAACGCGCTAGGATCTCTTGTTGACGATGCTACTCTATGATTAATGATGCGCTTAACCTATCCGGAAATATTTCCCTACCAAAGGGAATTTCCATTGGTTGTTTAGGATTGACTGAGAAATTAGAGTCGTCAAAAATATGCTTGTTGCAACCCGAAATAAAGAAGTATAAAATCAATTTAGAGTTGAATTTATTATGCAAGACTATTTTTTATTTTTCGAGAATTTTTTCAATTAAAACAAAAGTGGCGATCCTTTAATGTTCCAAGGTCATAGCAGAAAAGTAGTTTCAAAATTTTCCAGTGTAGCGCTAGTTGTCGTAACCCTGTCAGGGCTGAGAAAGTAAAATAAATGTAATAGACCTTTTCATCTTATTATTATTATTATTAT
>NC_046661.1:142042202-142095941 GCF_010883055.1 Belonocnema kinseyi | reverse complement strand
CATTTACCAAAAAAGTTCTATGGTTCACAAAAAAATTTTGTTCAATGGAAAAAAGAGGTTGGTAATGTAGGAATCCCACTGTGTCGCATGCCCTTAAGGTTGGCTTAATGCTGCTGGGTTAGAGTTCTTAAATTCCCGAGAATTTAAATTCAGGTTATATAACCGAGAATATGACGGAATTTAGAATTTAAAAGAATTTAAGAGAATTGAAGAATTTATGATTTGCAACAATATTTTTATTGTTCAGGCTATATCAGCGGTTGAATATAAATTATTTTGTAGCTCAGACATATTCAGGAATTGAAGTGTTTTATATAAAAATTTAAAGTTTTTAAATACATTGAATTATTTAAAAAAAAGAAGTTTTCTCTACTTTAAAAGATAACTCTTTAACAAAATAATTGAGTTTTTAACATAATAGTTGAATATTTAACCTAATAAGACAAATAACCAACGAAAAAGTGTTATTGTTTATATTTTAGTAAAAAAAATGTAATTTATACAACAAAAGAAAAGAATTTTAAAACCAAAAAGACGAATTTCCAACTAAAAAAAATAGACGTTCATCTAAATTATTGAACCTTCAAACCAGAAGACAAAATTTCTTTACAAATTTTCAAACAAAAAATATGACTGTTCAACAAAAAATTAATTTTACACGAAACTCATGCATTTTTACGCAAAAAAAATGAAATTTCAAACCAGAAAATAATTTTTTTACAAACAAAAAAACGCGAATTTTTAACTAAAAAATATCAATCTTAAAAATGGAAATGTTCCATTTTCTGTTAAAAAATTAATTCTAAACAACAACAAAAAGAAGTATTTTCCATTAAACAGTCAAACAAAATTTCACAATACAGTTTAACTTTGACCCTATTAGTTGAATTCTTAATTAAAAAAGATTAGTTTATAACAAGATAATTAAACTTTTAACCAACGAGATAACATTTCAACTTAAAATATAAACCTTTAACAAAAATAGTGATTTCTTAAAAAAGCGATTCTACCAAATGTTTAAAACAAATTAGTTGAATTATCAAGCAACGAAGAACGATTTTAAACCAGAAAGTTGCATTTGCATACAAAAAATGAAATTTCTTCTATAAGGGATGAAGTTTTAAATCAAAAAGATAAATTAAAAAAAAAAGTTGAATTTTCAGTTGAAAAAGATTTTAGTCGAGTTTTTACGATCAAATTATGCATTTTTTAACAAGCAATAATTTTCTAAAAGAAGTTGAATTTTCGATCCAAAAAGACGAATTTTTAACCAAAAAGTAGGACTTTTTAACAAAATTGTTGAATTCTGTAGCAAATAGTTGCATTTTTATCCAAAAGTATGAAATTGATCTTAAAGCAGAAGAATTTTTATTACAAAAAAGTTAAGTTTTCATCCAAAAAAGATTCCAGTTAATTCAGTAACACCAAAAATTGAATTTTTCTAACCAAAAAAAAAGTTTCTACGAAAAAATTTAAAGTTTAAATACAAAAAGAGGAATTTTTTACCAAAAAGGATGAATTTTTAACAAAACAGTTAAATTCTTTACCAAATAGTTGCATTTTTATCCAAAAAAGATCAATTTTGTACTGAAAATAGTATAATAGCTTGATTTCTAACCAAGCAGTAGCATTTTTATATATAAAAAAAAGATTTAATTTCTGCTAAAGCAGGTCAACTTTCAAATAAAAAAGACAAACTTTCAGAAAGAGAGTTGAATTTTCAACCGAAAAGTTAACGAAAAAATGAAATTTTTATTAATTAAAATAAATTCTCAGATTCTCATAAATTCTCAGAGAATTTATTTCTCGGTAATATTCTCATTCTCGTTACCACTCTCAAAGTAATATAACCGGCTCAGAACTCTAGGTAGGATACTATATTAGACAGGAATGAGCAACCGCCATTCTGGTTTCTAGAAAATTCGCGGAAAACTATGCGATAAGCATGTCCTAGTTTATAATTAAAATTAAGTTTAGAATATAAGAAAAATGGTTTGCTGCAGTGCTCCGTTTTGTCCAGCCCCCTACCACGACCGTGTATGTGTATGTGTAGTAGTTTTCTTACGATCCAGAGAGGAAATGTCGGTCAAACTAAGCCAACAGATGGCACGACAAAAAGTAGGTCTGTCTTTTTCATTGAATTGCATTAAGAAAAAGCAAAAATAATTAAAAACTTGATGCTGTTTGCAAATAAACAAAACAAAAAAAATGTATGAAAAAATATGAGTAACTATTACTAATTATTTCAAAAAAGTAAAAGTCATGAAAATATGTAGTTTAATATGAATAAAATTTAATTTTGAGATACATTTTGAAAGCAGTTCGAACTTTATATTTTTGTGATTTATTTTGCTCATATTATCGATTTTATTATTTGTTAAAGTTGAAAAAAATTATTTATTGTTGAAATTATTAATGTAGCTAACTAAAAAATTAATAATATTTAAGACCTCAATGACAAAAATATTTAAAACATACACAGGATTAGAAGAATTAATATAAAAATTTTAAGTTTTGAAGGAAATATTTTTAAAAAGTAGTGGTAATTGTAATTAAAATGTTTGAGGGAATCATTTGGAAAAAAGTCAATGACAAGAATGATAAATGAGAAAATGGATTTAATATAATGTATATATTTATTTAAATTGAACCAAATATCATATATACATTTATACAGTTCAATAATTTATTTCTCTCTTAATCTTGAAAGCTTTTTTCTCGCTGCATTCAGCCCCTAATAATTTTATTAAAAAATTTAAATTTAAAGGAGCTTTTTAATTGAATAGTTAATTATATTATTAAAAACATTATTTCTAAAATAAACAGACTATAAGCTATTAAAATCTATAAACAAACGTACTGTACTCATAACGCACAGTTGGAGGAAATTCACTTTTTTCATTCAAAAATGTTCAGAGTCTTCGAATTTCTTACGATTTTTAATGTTGCTGTTTTAAATTAAAGATCATTATATTCTATAGATCTTGACTTTTGTGTCAAAATATTAGAATTTGAGATTTTTCAAATTATGATTTCCTTCAATGGCCAGAACGACTTCAGGTATTCCTTAAAATAATAAATATTTAATAATATTTGATAAAATATAACAATTTAAATTTTTGTAAGCAAATTAGATAAACAAATTTAAAATGTTTGCCCTTTCGCATAGAATTTTTTTTTTTGCACTGGAAATGTTTTAAGCTATTAGACGAATGACTGCTAGTTAGAAAAATATTACAAGAGTTAACAATAACCACTGTTATTAACAATTCTTGTGACAAAATACAAAAATACAAAACTTCAGTTTTTCTGTGATTTGAGTAGAAAAATTATTAAAAAACAAATAGAGAAGACAAAAATTCGGAGCGTCAAGCTGAACGAAAAAAGTGAATTTCCTACTACACATCTTCATGAGTACGGTACGTTTGTTTATAGAGTTTAATAGTTTATAGTCTGTTCATTTTAGAAATGAGATTTGCGATAAAATAATTAACTATTTAATTCAAAATCTCCTTCAAATAAAAATTTTTTGATAAAATTATTAGGGGTTGAATGCAGCGAGAAAAAAGCTTTCAAGATAAAGCAATAAATAAATTATTGCACTGTATAAATGTATATATGATATTCGGATCAATTTAAATAAATATATACATTATATTAAATAATATTAAATACACTTTCTCATTTATTAGTCTTTTCATTAACTTTTTACCAAATTATTCCCTCAATATACAATATACGTCATATATTTTTTATTAATTCTACAACCTACTTTTCGTGGCACCATCTGTTGGATTAGTTTAACCGACAATTCCCCTCCGGATCGTAAGAAAACAAAAAAGTGGGGGCGATGCGTGGGACTGGTTTTGTCAAAATAGAAGCGAAGATGGATATAAATTGTACCGTTTTCCGCTAGGACAAAAGAAAGACTTTTAAAATGGGTAATAAATTGTAGACGCGACAAATGGGAACCAAATTATAATTCAAGATTTTGCGAAGTAAGTACTCATATTTATCACTATAACAATATCATTTAAATATTTAAGGTCTGAAGCTTATGTTAATATGTAATTGAAATTCCTAAGAGCATTTTTTTAATATATTTAAGCGAAAAAAGATCCAGAAGAAAGTAAGGTTAGGAACCCGTTTTTCTAGAGAATGGCGCACGTTAACCCACGCAAATAAAAAAGACTTCAGATATGAAATATAAAAACCTATCATAATAAACTTTTGGAAAAGTATTGTATTAGTTTTTTACCTATAGTCTATTATTATTTGTTGCTAGTTATTTAATAAATCATATGATTATAATTATTAATTCCGTACCTGACACATCTTTGGGATCCAAAGTAACTTTAAAAAATTGCACATTTGCCACATTTTTACCTCTGTTGTCAAAAGGGCCGACTTCTTTGAACTCGCAGGAGGTGCCATGGCGGCCGTGTTTGCGCATTAGTAACTTCTGAATTGAAATGAAGAGGTCTATAGTGCTTTTCATTTAAAAGCGGAAGCTTAGGCGCCGCCATGACACTTAGCGGGCATTTAAAAATTGAGGACACATTTTTGGGAAAATGTACACTATCGTACCTAATTTTAATGTAAAACTGAATGAAAATGATGTACCAGGTGCTGAATTATTGCATAAAAAGGTTGGAAAAAATACAATTTGTCAGTTAAAAAGGTGATTGAAATGCAAAAAAAATGCACCAAAGGGAAAAAGCAGCAACTTATTGGCCGGCATGTGGAATGCAGGTTATGCTTACACTGCGTATAGAGCAGCCCTGTTCATCTGAAAACAAAATGGCGATCCCTTAGTGTCCTAAGTTGGTAAGTTCCTAATATGTTCAGCGCGGCGCTAGTTGTCTTATCACTCCCTATTTTTGCATTGTAAGCAATGCGAGTAGACCACTCTAAAATTTTTTTTAATAAACAAAATGTTATTTTCGTAAAAAAAAAGACAAGTTAGATAGAATCCTTTTTATATCTGAAAACGGAGTGAGTAATATTTGTGTCAATATAATATATAAATAGTTTTGTGAAAAAAGTTTTAATAGTATATAAGTTCAAACTTAATATTTGAGGGTTTAGCGAGTACTTACACTATTGAATATAATGAATAAAATTTAATTGAAATTGAATTAAATTTTTATTCATGATCATATAACATAAAAATATGTAAAGAACATTAAAAATAGTTTATTCAATAAGTCAAATTGTTGAAAAAAATCTATTTTTCAGAGGAACAAACATACATTATAATTTTATAAAACGTCCAAGATGTAAATATAATCAATGTTCTAATATCTTTGTTTTAAAGACTTAAAAGGATATGGTGATAAAAAAGAGCAATTAAAGAAAGTTTATTTTTTATTTTCCACTGATTGTTAAATAAAATGGTTTCAAATGTAAATTTAGTTAAATTGAATTAGAAATACATTATATCTAGTATATATTCATAAGCGAGAGTATTCACATGGTAAGTTTAAACTTATTACTATTCAAATTTTTCTCCGGGATTTTTTTACATTCTGTTAATAATATTGTTAATTTGTTTTCGAGAATAAACTTTAAGAATCCTATCTTGATTTGCATTCAAATTCAAATGTAAGATATATTCTACTTGGAAACTATTTTGAAATGTTAAGGGCTTGTGATGCTTCGTCGCGTTGTCAATCAGGTACAGTTCCGACGGCTTTTTTCCACAAAAATAAAAATTTTTAAAAAGTGAATTCGGAGATTCTATAAAATATTATAACGGACGTCCCCGGACTCATTTTTCGGGGATAATAACAAAAAAATGTTATTGTGCTAATTACCAAATTTTATACATGTGTATTATTTTGTGGTCAGGGTGATTTTTAGCTCTCTGTCATTCCGATAATGTAGGTCTCTATCGTACCGATTCTGTCGGTAAGCACTCTAGAATAATCATGGTGTAATAAAATATCTTACCAGCCTAGCTGGTAATGTAGATAGATAAATTTTGGAATTTCAATGTTGAATTTTTCGCCACTGGAAAATTATTTATGAAATAAACTTTTTTGATTGCCTGCAAACAAGGTTAGTTCCGGGAGATTAGTTACTATGTTTATTTGGAAGTCCAAAGTTTTCGGCCAAAAATATTGTGCAGTTTGGAAGTAACGCATAGAAGAATTGTAACATACATAACCTCCAAATATACACACGTTGTTAGCAATATAAAAAAATTTTTTGAAAAAAAAACACAAATAAAGTGTGCGGGGACGTCCGTTAGCATGTTCGCTATCATTACCCAAATTTTAAAGACAAAATATTGATTATTCTAGAAAAAAAGCCGTCGGAACCTAAAACTGGTAAAATCGATAATTTTCTAAGTATCACATACCCTTAAATGAGTAATATTGTTTTAATTTTAAGAATTTTTTTGCATGGAAATAACATTTTGTTTAATAAAAAATTAAAAAAGTGATTGAGTCCCATTGCTTTCTATAAAAAAAACAGGGAGTGATAGGACAACCAGCGCCACGCTGGAGATACTAGGAACTAATCAACTCAGGACAGTTGCGGGGTCAAGTTAAAATCTGAAATATGGAGAGATGCACAGGGCTGGTATAGTCGTGAGGTTTCAACAGTGGAAAAATAGTGTTTTGCAAAAGAGTGAAATAATTTTAATAATAAAAAAATATAAAAAAAAGGTTGATAAAGCATTTTTAAAGAAATGCAGTTGAAAATGAATTGATATCTATCATTATAAGTGGGTTGTCAGTTTTGAAATTTACCTAGCTTGCAAATTACGTAAATAAATGCAAATGCGATTTTTTTAGTTTGAACATTTTTCTCTGAAAATCCGTGCAATAAAAGAAATATTATTTGAAAATAGTGAACAAATTTTTTGTAATAAATACGTGAACCACTTTCTCCCACGAAATGCAATGAGCAAATATAAGTATCTTTATTTACATCCTTTATGCGCTTAAAAAGTACTCGTCCCTGTGCGCACATAACCTCACCCAGATATCACTCTTACCAGTTACTGCATTTCGCGGAATTTTTAATATGCCTTTTAAATAAAGCCTTGGGAAAGTCACCCTCTCGTAATATTAAACAGGGTTTTGAAAATCTAATAAAATAATAACTGCATCCCAAGTAGCATTTGCACCGACTGTCACTTTTGCACTTTCCAAAACATCACTTCTTGTGTGCACCAACCTTTTATATTTTCAATGAATTATCTCCTGGTGTATCAGAAATTTCTTTTTTAGGAATTTTTTTGACTTCCAATTGTTCGAAATAGTTTTTTTCGTCAATGTTTACTATTCCCACATACGTTTCAATGAAAAATTGTCCTGAACTCACATGGAAGTCCTATATATTTTTCGTGCTTGCGCAATGTCGCTTTCTTAAGGGCATGTGATATTTCGTCGTATGGTTAATCGGGTACAGTTCCCCCGGCTTTTTTCGACAAAAATGAAAATGTTTAAAAACTGAAATTGAAAATGCTATAAAATATCTAACGGACGTCCCCGAATTCTTTTTTGAGGGATAATAACAAAAAAATTTATTGTGCTAAATAAAAATTGTATGCATGTGCATTATTTTGAGGTTTCGTCTTTTTTCATCTCTGCCTTTCCGATAATTTGGAAATTATTTATGAAATAAATTTTTTTCATTGCCTGCAAACACGTCCGTCAGCATGTTCGCTATCATTTCCCAGATTTTGAAGACAAAATATTTCTTATTCTAGGAAAAAGCCGGGGGAATCTAACACTGAAAAAATCGATACTAATTCCTAAGCGCTATGCAAATTAATCACATTTTGCTAAATTAAAAAATTCTTTAAATTAAAAAAAAAAAAAAAAAATTGTGTGGGGACGTCCGTTATCATGTTCGCTATCATTTCCCAAATTTTGAAGACAAAATATTTATTATTATAGAAAAAAGTCGGGGGAACCTAAAACTAATTTTGTCTATAGGGACCGTTCACATATTACGTGACGCGTCAGGGTTGGGGGGGGTCATGCGATTTGCTACGAAGTGTTAAAGGGGAAGGGATTTTTTGTATACAAATATGAGAAAAATTTTATATTTCATTCATCAAATAGAGTCAAAGGCTCAGTTATTGAGTTTGAAAAGAAAAAATTAATATTTCAAAGGAACCTGTATTATCATCAGTGTTAGTTAGTATCGATCAGTGTAGATATCTCATATCATTCAACAATATGTGATAATAGAAATCAAAACTATCGATCAAGTTAACTCTTGAAATAACAGAAAATACTTAACGTAATTTTTGACCAGATGAAAAATAAATTTTGAAAATTAACAAATTTTATTTTTCTGAAAAAGATTTTGTCACGTCGCTTCACTGAAAATCGAACCACAGAAAGAGAAAATTTTGTAAATTGATTTTCCATCTATTCAAAAATGACATTAAGTATGTTCGGTTATTTGAAGATAGTTTTGATTTCTATGAATACAGATTGTAGAATAACATCTAGAATGATAGATAGTAACTAGCTCTGATGATAATACAGATTCCTTTAACATTACTCATGTCATAAATGTAACACTTGGATTAATATGGCTTTTTAGATAACAAATAATGTTCTATCATACTTTTTTTATAATTCAAGAGATTTTTGTAATGCATGCATATCCACTTTTGCAATGCATTTTGCATATCCACTCTTCGCAACACTAGCGAATTCATAATAAGTTCTATGAATTAAACATATGCCATTTGTGAAAAAGAGACATGGATTTTTATCTCGTTTTAACCAGTAGCATTTTTTTTAGTTCTTGGAACTTATTATAGATATTCGGAGATTTTGAAATTAAATTTTGAGTACTTTATTCTATGTTACCTAAATCATCGGTAAAATTTCCACAAATTACCGAAAATTTTTGGAAATTTTTGCAATATTTCAATTTTTGTAAAATTCTTAAATTTCTGTGAATTACCGTAAAATCCTTAAATTTAATAAATTATGGTAATTTACAAACATTTTTCAAATTTATTTATATTTTGAGAATTTATCGAAATTTATGAAAATTCAATAAATGCAGAGTAATTCGCGGAGATTTATGGTGATTTCCAGGTTTTCTTAAATAAATTTCATAAAAGCTCTTTTGGGTGCATGAATTTTTCTATAAATTTTTGGTTGCACCTCACTAGCGAATCTATAATAAGTACCAATAACTAAAATAATGCAATTTTCTAAAAAGGACAAAGATATGTATATCTCTCTTGATTTAATGGAACTTCCGGACACGTTTTTTAAGGGTGTATTTAACGGAGGCCTGTTTTTAATTAATAGATGAATTAATATTTTATACAGGATTTATTACTAGTTACTCGATTGATTTATGGAAAATCTGATCCGTCGCGAACCAATATGCGAACTCGATGTGGGAAATTGTATGATTGATTCAAAACAAGCCTCCTTAAAAATTGATCCTTATGGTATGTTTACACGCCTGTCAACTGGCCGCAAGCCAGCAGAAAAATTATAAGAATAAAAGAGATACAGAGTGCTTTTTTTCAAGTTTCCGCTCTCTGTCTCTTTTAGTCTTATGACTTTTCTGCTGGGTGGCGACTAGTAAACAGGGGTGTAAATACGCCATTATAATGCCATTGTAATTTATAATAAGTAATTATAAATTACATGTAAAATTACCAAAAATTTCTGGAAATGTTTAGATATTTTAAATTTTTATAAATTTACAGAAATTTGAGGCAACAAAATTTGTTCGGTAATTTATAAGATTACCATAAATATACAAAATTGAACAAATTTCCTACAATTTATAAGACCTACAAATTTCCAAAATTTAATATAGACAAAAACCTTGCTCCATTTAATTAAAAAAATAAAGGTTCGTCCCGTCCAATGAGGTTCATGATTCAAGAATAATGGTAGGTGGCAGCAGCGAGCTGAGTGATAGACCTTCTGTCAATGAGATAGAAATTTCAATAAAAGAAATGATCTGAATAAGTATCAAGCGAAATTTATACTTTGCAAACATCATGACATATATTAAAAAAACTTTATTATCAATATTTATCATACATCATTCGAAAAAGATTCATAAATCGTTTTCGGGCTCTTACTTTCAAAATGAGGTTAGGTTGACCATAGTTCATGATATATCTCATTTTATCTATGATTTTCACTAAAAGTATATAAGTACCTTGGTAAATAAGCAAAACTATATATTTAAAGTTTAATTACCCTAATATATTTAATTATTAGCAATCGCAAAATAAGTACCATATTGAATGTTATTTTTCATCGACTTAGCACTGCGCTTGCGTTGTGCAAGTACGCTCGGATTGGTTGCTGTTGGCGCGCTAATTTTGAATTGTATAAATATTCTAATTTAATATTTATAATAAATAATGATTGGGAAATTCATGAAAAGTAATTTCTTAATCCTAAAATAAGATTTCGGAGTGGCAGGTAAAAAATAATTCAATCTTAATCGAAAACACGAAAAAAGTACTTTTTTTTAGCACAATGATTAACCTCGTCTCTTTCAAGTTTCTAAGTTGAATTTCTCATTTTTCACAATTTCACTTGAAATAAAATCATTAAAATTACCAAAAATGAATGAAGAATATTGTTTTTTCTTCAGTCTGAATTAATACCGTTTTTTGCAAAAAACTGCATTATTTTTTCATTGTTTACTTCAGATTTCTATTTTAGGATTAATAAATTACTTCTGATGTATTTCCCGATAATTATTTATCATAATTATTAAATTTGAATATTTATACTACCTAGTGGTCACAAAAGTTGGCGATGTCTTTACGACATCGTTACGACAGGTTTACAACAACTTTACGACATCCTATGTCCATGTCGTTAAGGTGTCTTTACGTTATCGTAAATAAGTCGTATGATCTGACGATGTCTTCACGATATCGCAAAGGCACAGAAACGACATAGACATAGGATGTCGTAAAGATGTCGTAAAGACGTCGCCAAATGTTGTGCCCACTTTGAATTTAAAACACGTGCGTTTACAGCACGCGCAAAAAATTTCACTGAATTGGTAGCACTATTTAAAACTCGGTATGATGACATCTTGAATTTCCTCCACCCAATTTAAAGTACCTAATCTTTAAATGATAGATACCTCCGATTATATTGAATTTTATTAAACCCACGTATTTGGAGACGTCGATTACGAATATGATAGTAAAAATAAGCGCAAATTTAATTCGTAAGGTGAAAATTTGTCACCAGCATGTGAAGTTTATCCAAATCTATAATAAAGGTGTTTAAAACTCTTATTTATTTCAACAGAAGTTTAAATTTGAGAGTATCCATATCAAATGGAAGCGCACAAATTTAAAAACTTTAACTGCTTTTAAAATTTCAACATTCAGGCGTAGGCCTGAATTAAAAAAATAATGTACCGGCACAGGGTTTGAACCCCGAACTGATGATCTCTGCCGAGAGCATTAGGTAATGCCCTAAATTATTATCATCGGTACACAAGATGCAACAAAAAATAAATTTCAAATTATTTATAATAGTAGCCTTTTTTTAATCGCCATTTTTTGTAAAAAAAACTCTTCAAAATGGTTTCATTACGTGACACGAACTGCGATGCGATAAGTGCACGCGGATTTATCAGTTTCGTTCTCTCTACTATATTTTTTTATCTGCATCACAGTCCCCCTCTTCACATCAGTTGCTCAGCTGTTTGCATACAAAGAAAAAGTAATCGAATGGGGTCACCTGTTGATTATAGGATCTTTTGCACTGTGTTGAATATCAAAAGAATAAATAATAAGCAGGTTGAGTGCAATAAACAAGTGCAAATTACGGAACAATAACTGGAAAGACATTTTTTAATTTTTCGAAAATGTCAGTGCCAGTTCTTTTATCTGATCTGAATGATAAATTTCAAAATTCACTTACCGTCGATGCTACGCGAACTCCGGTCGAGGATGACCTTCTGGATCGGTTTGATCTGACTGTTTGTCCAAGTTCGAAAAATACTGGCGACAGACCTCGATTTTCTTCGAGTTCCAGTGCAAGCCAGAGTCGACAATCCGAATCATCCGAATGTAAATTCGACCCGACCTCGGATATTAAATTTCCGAGCGGCAGAAGCAATGATCAACCGGATGACGACGCAGATGCCGATTCCGGAGGAAAGAAAAAAAATCATGGCTATAAGCCGAGGAAACCAAATAGAACAAGAGGTGATATTTTAAATTTCATATTACTATTTTATGACGACCCTGAAGTTTGCTACAGTTCTGGATTTCAAATTCTTATGATTAATTGAAAACAAATCAAGCATCCAATCGGAAAACCAAAAACACATTTTGGATTCGTCTCAGAAATAAGTAGGTGTGCCTTTTTTAAAAAATATTTTTAAACCATCATTTGTTAATAATTTCAAACTTTAAACTTCATAACTATGAATATCAAAGTTTTGAAATTAATTGTAAAGAAACTAAATGCCTGATTAATAAACCAAAAACGTTTAGTTAGTTTATAATTAATTAAAAAAGTTTCAAATCCATAACTAAAGTTTAAGATTATTAACAATTGATTTAATTGCAGGGTCGTACGCAACTGCGATTTTCGCCCCCCCCCTGTGAAAAAAATTGTGAGGACTTTCAAGTTTTTCAGTACAATTTAAAACTCTCTCCGAATTTTTTTTTGCGTGCGACCCTGTTTAATTGTTTGAAAAACGGGTTTAAAAATAAAATAAAGACATTTCTAGATATTTCAGGGACGTGTCCAAAGGAGTTTTTGATTTTTTGATCGGACGCTTAATTTTTTTATAAATGATTACAAAAGTTTAAAATTATTAACAAGTTATTTAATCTCAAAAAACAAAATACTAAATATTTAATAAATAAATTATTTAATTATTATTATCTAAATTATTTTATTTTATTATTTAGTTGTTGTAAAAAAGTTCGACTATAGATATTTCTGAGAAGAGGCCAAAGAGGTTTTTGGTTTTTCGACAGAATGCTTAATTTGTTTATAATTAATTACAAAAGTTTGAAATCAATAGCGACAAGCTCTAAAATCATTAACAAATTATTTAATTGCTTAATAAATGTATTTAAAACGTGCAACTATAGATATTCCAGAGAAGAATCCAAAAGTGTTTTTCGTTTTTTGATAGTATGCCTTTTTTGTTTATAAAAATTGCAGAATATTAGAAAGTAATGTAATCGTTTAAAAAACGGGTTTAAAATAGAAACAAAAGGCGCACCTATATATTTCGGGGAAGAATCTAAAGGTGTTTTTAATTTTTTTATCAGACGCTTAATTTGTTTATAATTAATTACAAAAGTTTGAAATCCATAACTTTTTCACGAAAACTGATTCTTTGTCTTTAATATTATGTGCCAAAGTTTCTGCTCAAATTGAATATCCTACAGATGATGTTCATACTTAACATGTAATTTTTCTTTACATAATTTATGTTATTAAATACAAAATGTTCGTCCTTTTTTCGCGAAAATTTTTTTCGACCTTATATCAATCTGTATTATCATCAGAGAAAAGCAGAAGTTTTTAATGTTTCTTCAGAATAGATATGCAAAATATACAAAATATACAAAAATAAATACCTTATACGTATCAGAATTTGAAAAATTAAGTTTTTTATAATTAATTTAAATAAACAAATAGACCATTTTCATTTTTTTTTCTGAAATTTTAATTTTATATATACCGAAAAAGTTTCCTAGGTATACTGAATACTAGAAAATTAAAAGAAAAATTACTTTGTTGTAAATAATTAAAATAAAAAAATGCAACATTTATATTCTTAAGTTTTGAAAAAAATTCTTTCGCATATTATGTGCATTGGAATAGCTTATCCAAATTAATATGCTGCAAAATATTATAAACATTTAAAATTTATCTTTGTTAGAAATAATTTAAGTTAAAAAATAGACAATTTTACATCATTTTTCTCACCAAATTTGTTAAAACTTTTGGCAATATTCTTCCTTTGATAATATTCTTTTTAATCATATTAGTATCGTTGAAATGATCCTACTTTTAAAATTAAAACAGTTTCGGAAAAAAAAACTTTTTCTAAGCAAAACTTGTATACGAGAAATCAATTATTTGAATAAATAATTATTCAAATGCAATGTTTTTTTTGACAATTGGTATTCTTATTACTGCGAAAATTAATTTGAGTATAAAATTTATTTAAAGTATATTTGCCAACTATACAATAATTTCCCATCTCCTGAGGATAACTGAAAAATTCATTACTAACATTATTTCTCCGCTACAAACAATTTTGTTTAAATTTATTTTTGCGTACAAACAGATTGTTTGCAAATAACAGAAGAATAATAATTAAATTAAATTAAAAAAATTCTTGCAAAGATTTTAAAATAAAAATAGTTGACAAATCTTTTTCTACTACATTGGTATTGTTTCTCTCATCAATTGTACTTCGTTAAAATAAAATAATGTTTTAAGAATACTGCAAAATAATCTAAAGCCAACAACTTGCATCAACAATTTCTACAACATTTATTTTTGAGAGTGAACACAATATCCAGCGATTATTGCCTATTTTTTACTTAAATTATTCATAACTAAAATAAAAAAATAATTACATAAAAAAAGTGTTTCCTTGATTTTTCACCCATCCACTGACTTATTTTCCCCTGCTTCTCTTCTGCTCAACTTCCACCGGAATGTTTCTTTCCTCTCGCCCCTTTTGTTCACCATCCACCCCTCTCCTTTTCCATGCCCCCTCCACCTCCCACTTTCCATCAATTTTTTCTTTACTGCCCAATCTTATTCCCTTTCTCCACCTTCCAACGTTCTTTCTCTCATCCCCTCTTCACCATCTCTAAATTCACATGCCCCCTCCTAATTTTTCCCTTTCTCTTCTATTATATACTCCTGTTTCTCTCCTCTCCCTGGCTCCTTAACATATTAATTATATTCTTTTCGTTTCTACAGCAACAAATGCAGGGGGCATTATTATAAGCCATTCCCAAAATATAAAAATCGCTCCTAAGACGAGCTACACTTGTAATATTATTCAACATGGTGCCGAAACAAGCACCGTTCCTCCTAAATCAAAAACCGTTATTTCTATGCCAAAAAATATAAAAGACCTTTTAGAATGCAAAGAGGAAATCTCGAAAAAAGATATGCTTCTAATAAAGAGATACATGGGTTCTGGCTGGAGAGACGTGGCTAGAAAATTGAACTATACTGACGGAGAGATCCAACAGTTTCAAGCAAACTTTCGCAGCGAAGAAATGGATGAGGTAATTTATAAAAGGAAAAAATGAGGCAAAATACTCCTGCAAGAAAAGGTTTCGTAGCCTATTCGGTCGCTTAAATCTTCCACTTATTTCCCTAACTCTCCTGAAACCCTACTCTTAGTCCTCCTCCCCTTTCCACTGCATTTTCCACTTTCTCTCATTTCCCTTTCATTCCAGGCCACTCTTTTCCCATGCCTCCTCCTCTTCTCTGCCCCCTGACTCTTCTCTCTTGATCATCCTATTTGCTCCCCGTTCTTCCACACTTCCCCCTTCTTCGTGCTGCTCCTTTTACCACCCACCCCCTCCATTCCAATGCCCGCGCCACAATAGACACCTTACCTTTACTCTTCCCTTTCTCTGCCTCCCCCTCTTCCTCCCCTCTCCCTTGTTCTTCCTTCGATCTCTTCCGGGAAAAATTTCGATGGGTGGACGCTCAGTGGAGCAAAAATATTTCTATATAAATAAATATTTTAGGTCTATACTATTAATTCCATTTGGACAGTGTTTTAAGTGAAAGACTGTTAAATTTTGAAATGATTATGTGTGTTTGGATTTTTAAAAAGAAATTTGGTTAATTTTTTTATTGAAGCACAAAATAGTTTTTCAAAAATTTTCGATTTATCAATCAAGGTTTTATATCTGTGCTAAGACTATCTAGAAATAATTTCCAGTAGGTGAGAATAATTTAGAAAGCTTGTTTATTATGTTATAAACTAAACTGAGAAAAAAAGTTTTTTTTCGGGATTTGCAATATTTAGCTCATTAAAAACTTTATTACGATTAATTAAAAATATATGCTGTTTGGCAATTACTTGAAAAATTTCCTAAACAATTAGGATTTTTTTTTTTTAATGGACTCACTTTTGACACACAGAGTTTGGATATTTGTAAACTATTATGCTGCATGTTTTATTTACGGAATTAATTAAGAATGTCTTTTCCATAACTCTTTGATACAATACTTGAGGAATTTACCGAAATTATTAATTATTTAAACAATTTACATAATACGGGTATGGCATATATTGACTAAGGGGTTTTTTGATGCACATAATTCAATTTTGCCATTAGTTTTGCACAATTAATTTGTTTAAAGAATTTGTTTAAACAAATTATTGCAAAATTGAGTTTTTGTTCAAAATAAATACCGGAATCAGATTCTACGGAAAAAATAAGCCTGGAATAGTAGTTTTATTTGTTTAGATATATTTTGTTATAAACAAATGATTAATAATATTTAATGATTTATTTATAACAATATATATTTAAACAAGTACAACTACTATTCCAGACGTATTTTTTCCGTAGAATCAGATTCCGGTATTTATTTTAAAAACAAACTAAATTTTGCAATAATTTGTTTAAACAAATCAATTTTGAAAAAGTAATGGCAAATTTGAATTCTGCGCATCAAAAAACCCCTTCGTCAATATGTGCCATACCCGTTTTTTACTCATATTTTTATGGTCGTCAGAGGATTCATTCATATCGCAAAATTAATTATTTATTAATTTGTTAATACAAACATTTATTTTAACAATTAAAACAATAATATATCCAACGTATTTTTTTCGGACAATCCAATTCTGATATTAATTTTGCAAAAAAATTTATTTTGCAATAATTTGTTTTAAAAAATTGTTTAAACAAATTAATTTTGCAAAATTAATAAACAATTTGAACTCAGCGATGCCTCGAACCCTTTAAATGATATACAGTTTATCTGTACCCTGGCCCAATTCCTTCGGCCTGGAAAAGGGTTAAATAATTAATAATTATTATGAATTTCAAAATGATCATGGTAAAAAGTCATCAGAAAGATATTCTTAATTGAATTAAAAAAATGAATCTATTCCTTGTAAAATACCCAAACTCTGAATTTGTTTAGAAAAAATACTTTAATAATTAATAAGAGTTGTGATTTTGCAAATTATAATAGCAAAATATTATCGTAAAAGCGAAAAAACTGAGGGCATTATTTGAAAAATTGTCAAATTCTGAATTTCGTGATGAGAATTGGTTAAATAATTAATAATTATTGTGACTTTGCAAATTATCATAGTCAGAATTTATTAGCATGACATTTTTAGTTGATTCCGTAAAAAGAAAGATTGAAAAGTCATTTTTAGTTCATTTCCTAACAAAATTGAACAAATTTGTTAAAAAATAACCAAACTCTAAATTTGTTCGAAAAAATTATTTAAATAATTTATAATTATTGAAAATTTGCAGAATAGTTGAATTGCTAACTAAATTGAGCTTATTCCTTGAAAAATCCAAACTGTGAATTTGTTTATTAAAAATGTTTAAATAAATAACAAATTGAATTAATCAGTTAAACAATAAACAAAACAAAAATGAAAAACAAATTAAAATAATCAATTAAAAATAATTATACGTTAATTTTTCACACATAACAGAACATAATAAACCTTATTTTTTGATAAATCTGAAAATTCTAAATAAAATGGTATTTCTGAAAAGTAAAAAAAGTCAATTTTTTGATAAATAAAAAATTAACCAAAATTTTTATCAAAAATTCAAGTACCAAAAGACCAAAAATATAACCTGAGAATCATAATCTAAAATAAACTTTTTTTGTAGATTGTTTACCAAATTTTACTGGATTGGAAACAGATGAATTCTAAAGATGCAAAATTGGGAATTCTCGTAGAGGCGATGTGGTCAAGTCGAGAATACGATTGCGTCTATAAACTTGCAGAAAGTCGCAAAGACCCCTCCTGATTTCAGTCTTTTCCAAAGAATTTTCACTTTCAAAATATATTTAATGTTTTTAAATATATGTTATATAACTTATATATTGTTTTTTTGCTGTTGCTTGAATAAACATATTGAAAAAACTGATTTTTTTCAAGTTATTTTATTATTGAGCGCGATGTGGAAACTAGTCAAAGATGCGGTCCAGCAGAAATGGACTACTCTGGAATTTTCTAGTGAAGAAATACGATTTTTCAACAAAAGACATGAATTTTTAAAGAAGTAGCTGAATTTTCAACTAGAAACAAAATTTACCTCTATCTTTGAGTTTTTAACAAAACGAGATCAATTTTCCACCAAAAATTGAATAGTCCCATCAGGAAAATAATATTTAAATAAAAAAAAAAAAACTTAAAGAAATAGTTAAATTTTCAAGCAAACTGATGAGTTTTCAACTAAAATCATCGTCAACAACAAAAAACTGAATAAAAAAAAAAAGAATTTTTAACGAAGTAGCTGAATTTTCAAGCAAACAAGATTAATTTTCCTCAAAAAATAGAATTGTTAAATTTTTAATAGAAAAATAAAATTTAAATCGACGTGTCCAAATGACAAGTTGCTATCTCGGCAGAACCAAATAAAAAGGTTTCCTACTTCAGAGGGCGTTGGTGTTCCCAATACACTGAGAAAAATGTTTGTTTGAATCAAACAAATTATTTCTTTAATATGGGGTCAAACAAATTTTTTGTTTGTCCTGATTTGTTTGGTTCAAATAAATGTTTTGGTTTGTCTAAATAAATATCTTGCTTAAAATAAGTAAATTTATTGTTTACATTAAATATATATTTTTAAAATTAATTAAAGATTTTGCTCAAGTGACGTAAATCTCTTTTTAAACTTAACCTCAAAATTGAGGATTCTTTATAAAAATAATGTGTGATCTCGATAATATGTTTATTGTTAATCATAAATATCATTGTATATGTTAAAGCAGAAACACTTATTGAACCCGAATGCTAAATTCTGGTTAATTTTTAACTCTGTGCTTCTCATTTCCGTATTAAACAATCATAAATTAGAATAATGAGAAATGAACCAGAGTTAGACATTTGAATTTAATGTATATATAAGTGTTCCTGCTCTTAAGTACACAGTGATAATTATAATATAAAAGAACATGATTGATTTCATAAATCATCATTATAAAGAAAGGAGGTTAGTATTGAAAAAGACTTACATCCGAAATCTTCAATTATATCAATGGTAAAAACCCTAAACTTCAAGTAGTTCCCAAAATAGAGATATTGCGTTCATTTTTCAATTAATATATATTTTCATATTAAATCAGAACCTTTAGAATAATACAACACTGAAAAAAATACAAATGCCATCAAATAAATCACATGATCAATTAATTTAGATTTAAGGTTAGTCTCTTAGGAACCGCCGGCAGCGCTTTAGCATGCCTAGCGGCACTTTGTAGTACTGCTTTGTACTGTATTTTTTGTTTGAATCAAATAAATATTTTTATGAATTCGAATAAACATATTTTAAACAAATGCATTCTTTAATAAAAGTAAATTCTTTATTTGAATCAAACAAATTGTACTAACCAAATTATTTTTTTCAATCAATATGGCAAATAGTTTCCATTTCTTCAAACTAAATACACCTTTTTTTAATTGAAGCAAAAAATTTATTTGATTCAATTATATGAATTCAGATAAAAGTTGTTGTTTGATTGAAACAAACATTTTTTAGAGTTTACTATTCATATGGGATTTTTAAGCTTCCGTGTTTCGTCAGACGAGATGGCACCTTTTTATTTCGTCCTATCGAGATGGCACCTCGTCATTTGGGCACGTCGAAATTAAAAAAAAAAAAATATATGTAACGAAATATTTAAATTTTCAACAAAATTGTCCAACTTTCATTTAAGTAGATTAATTTCCAACAAAATAGTTGCACTTTCAAAGGAAAACATGAATTTCTGACTAAAAAGTATAACTTTCTACCGAAGAAGATGAATTTTGATAGAAAAAGTTAATTATATACCAAAAATAAAAGAATTAAAATAAAATAACATAAAGTTTGACATCAATCATATTAAAAATGAATTATAACTTTTAAAAAGTCCTAGAAAATGTTATTTTATTATTTTTTTGGTAGGATTTGTCATTTCAGTTTTATATATTGAAAATACTGTGGAAAATTTACATTTCGTTTAAAATGAATCAAAACACAGTGAAAAATCTCAAAAAGGAATTGAAACTTTCGAAAAATCCTAAAAAATTATTTTATCCATATTTTCCCTGGCAGACCGAAGGAACCGAATGGAGCCTCTACAAAGTTCCTTTGTAAAAAACTAAAAAAAAAAAAAAAACAGCAAAATCAACTTTTAAATTGTTGAAATTCGGATTCGACGTTAAATTTCCCTATAGAAGGTCACGGAATAATCGAATATAGTTTTTTTTTTCAGCGGTAAAAAGTTAAAAAAAAATAGAAGACGTATAACGCCTGTTGACTGCTACACTTCAAACGCATCTGTAAGTAGCAGTCAATAGGCGTTATAGATCTGATATATTTTGTTAACTTTTTAACGCTGCAAAAAAAGTATTGCGATTACTCCGTGAGTTTTCAATTGAAAATTTAACGTAGAATCCGAATTTAAACAGTTTAAAAGTTGATCTTGCTGTTTTTTTTAAAGGAACCGAATGGGGTTTGTAGTGTCTGTTATTTTAGTTTAAATTTTCGAAAATATCGTGGAAAAACAGAAAATTTAAATTTCGAGTGAAATTTGAAATTTCGTTGCAAAATCTATTTATAACATTTTCTATAGGGTAATTTATAAAAAATAGTTTTAATATATTTTATTACAAATATTTAATTTGAGACCAGGTTGGTGAACATCTTCATAATGAATTTATCTAGCTTAATTTAAAAATATCATATGCAATTATTCGAATTTAAAAACTGTGGTTTTAATTCAAATCTAATTTCTGTGGTTACAAATTCAAACAGTTTTGTTAAAACTTTTGTCTTGAAAATTAATTTCTTAAATAAAAATTTAGCTTTTTTATTTTCGTTAGCGAATTGTAGAAAATCTTCGTTTCGATTGAATTTCATACTTAGGTTGAAAATTCAACAATTTTGTTGAAAAGTCATCCTTTTTGGTAGAAAAGTCAACTAATTCATAGGCAATTTATTTTTTGTAGAAAACTCATATTTTGATTGTGTAAAGTCAAACTGGAACCATTTTTAAAAGAAAATTCAATTTTTCTGTTGAAAGTTCATCTTTTTGATATAAAAATTCATGAGTTTTCAAATAAAATGTAATCTATTAAAAAAAAAAAAATAAATCACATCTTTTTGGAAAATTCGAATTTTCAATCAGAACGATGATTTCTTTAAAAAATAGTTGACTTTTCAACACTAAAACAGAACATTTTGAACGAAACATCTGAATTTTCAAATACTGAAATAAACTTTGAAACAAAACAATACAATTTCAAAAGGAGTTTTTAAAATAGCTGTATATAACTATCGTTAGGGCGTCCTATTTTTTTCTGCATACATAGATTCCCGAGCTTATATAAAGCATGTAGTACTAATTTATACCTTATGTATACACTAAAACTTGAGATATGAACATTTTCCATTCGTGTGGGGGAGAGGGAACTCGACACAGTCGAGCTCTCACTACACTAGACGACCGGCGCCCGTTGACGCCGAGCAGCTCTCCCCACTCCTCAGCATCATCCTACACGTAGTGGAACTCATATATAACTGTCGTTAGGGTGTCGGGAACTCTGAAGTTTACTATTGAAGAAGTTCTAAAGGCTTTAATTATTAGGTGATTCGGAAGTTTTTATTTAGAATTAAAGAGAATTAAACTCTTAAAAGGGCAAAGAAGAAATATTCTTAATTTGCATATTTTTTATCCTATTTTGTGAAAACATAGTAACAAATAGGGTACATTTTACAGATAAGATAGCATAAATATTTTATTTTTTAAAGGTAGATTACGTTTATTGTATGTAAAAATAGACAGTAGATTGTAGCAATGTGATCATGAATTGCTATAGTATATAAATAGTGAAAAACCGATTGTTTATAAATAAATGTTATGAGTTAATAGAGAATTTTCATCCTTTCTTTACGGGGAAAAATCCAAAAAAATTTCCATTTAATAGGTTTACATGTATCGTATTGCTTATGAGACTTACTAAACTACAGCAAATATTGTTAAGCACATCAGTTTCATATATAATTTTTTATTTTCTAATTTAGGTAATATATACAAAAAATGGAATATAATTATTTGACACGTAAAAAGAATGAAAATATTCTATTTTAAATAATATTATTAGTTACAAAGGTAAATATGAAGTGTTAACAATTTTCTGGAATCTAAAGAGTGGAAGAAGCCACTTTTCAATATATTTGACGATTGGGAAGTATTTTTTTAGTATAAAGCCAATTCAAATTACCCATTTGTTTATAAAAATTGTTTCTAAACAATTAATAACTTATTCATTTTTTTATTTCATGCTTGTTTTGTTTTGTTCTATTAATTAATTATTTTCAAATTAAATTGTAGAATAAACGATTTTTTTGCCATTTGTGCATACTTATTATTATTCGAAAATTTTACCTTTTTTTACCATTTAAAAAAAATTTGAGGCAATAAATTAAAATATGGTATTGTTATTTAAAATTTTTTAAACCGGATTAAGCTTTTGGACGTGTCGTATGTAAAAGCTTGTTTTTTAAACTTATTTAAAATGTGATCACAAAAAAAGAATTTCCCCAAGGAAAGAAGGACTTTCCGAAGTATCGAGCATATATGAGCAAATAGACAGTCCCAGACTTCAAGTATATTGAAACAGTATAGCTAAACTATAGCTAAGGTATATCTTAAGAATATGCTATACTTCGTCTATCACTTCGAAAAATTTTCTCTTGTGAAAAAAGGATTTTTCTTGATGTCCCGAGTAAAAATTCTTCGACTTGAGTTCGACATGATAATGTCTTGAGTTCGTCTCCAAGACATTGATGTCTGACTGCGTCTCAAAATTTAGTTGAGACATAGGCCTTCGTCTTACTTTTATGGCCACGACAGGTAAAACGGCTTTTACTTGTCTTAAGTCGAGCCTTGTCTTCACTAAGACGACGTTTACTTGACTCAAGACGAGCCTTGTCTTGGCTGAGATTATCGAACCTTTTTTGTTTCATAAATAAGATTCAAATTGATGAATGAAAAATATGTAATTATTAAATTAGTTACTTATAATTTAAAAATTCAGAATCGGTGGGTCTGAGCGAGTATAACCCTAAAAAATTTTCTTTAAAAAAATAAAAATTGTAACTTTATAGAAGGATCCCCTAAGCCCTTAGAAATACGTAAAAACAAACAACGTTTTCGGTGTCATCGTCAAACAAGTATAATACAAATAACAATCCGTAAATAAGCTGATTTAATATATATATTGTAACCAGCGGGTTACATCAGATAAGCCTCCATATAGGCAACCCTATATACCGTGTCGAAGGGACAGGCAAAGCATTGCATCATAGCAGGGCAATGGAAGAGCGCAAACTCCCAGTCTCCCACTAAAACACTCTAGTGGAGTAGAGAGGCCCCTCGGATGGGGATTGGCCCATAAATAGAGCAATTCTGCACAGATTCGGCAGTTGGGTGGTTGCGTCGGTTACGCAACGGGTTTCTCTTGAGGAATAGCTATCCTCAAGAAAAACTTGGAAGATTTCTTGACTTCTTAGGCCTGTAAAACCTAAGTCCACAAGGCTTCGTTCAAGAGAGATCCGTGGAGCAGAAGCACGTGTACCGTGTAAATTCGGTCCCAAGAGATTCTTTCTCCAAGTATTCCGTCTGTGTAAAATACGCAGTATTTCAACTGTCCCTTTTGGACTCTAATTATTTTCGTGGGTATAGTGAATTCTTCTGAAAGTTTTCTAAGCCGAAAAAGCGTTGATATTTAAAGTATAAAACTTGTATTTGACTTAAAGTGCCTTCTTAAAGAAAAATGTTCTCGAAGTCGAAAACTTCACTTATGTAACTGAAGAGCGGGGCACAGTATACCTGTCAACCCTGGTTGAGGTAGTTAGTATTTGAAATAATCTACTGATTTTGGAAACCTTAGCTTCTTATGGGCAGACGGGAGTATACCTCTTCGCAACGGGCTAAGAAAGCGGCTAAATTTCAAAGTAAGTAAGAAAATATTTTTTTATGTTAGAATCTCGGAAAGAGCCCTATAATAAAAGTTTGTCTCTCGAGAAGAGAATTATTCTTAAAACTTGAAATATCCAGATTTTCAAAGTATTACTTATTTCTGCCTTAATCCCTAATCCTGTCCCATGCGATACAGGTAGGTGAGCACCTGCGGTCAGAAGAGCGTATTCCACCCAGGCGACTTTTATTGCGAAGCGTGCGACAAAGTGCAGGGTTTCAGTGAGACCCCTAATTATCATTATATTTTCACACCTTTTGAGTGTTATGCGTAAAGGCTAAAGTGCCAAAGATTTAAGCTTAGATAAAAGCGTAAAACTCTAAATAGAAGACAAGTCATTGAACCTTAAAGGCAATTGCCTCATTTTAAATGCGATTATGTTTCCAATAGGACGATTTGCGATTTCTAGTAAAGAGAAAAAATAGAATATGAGCGCGGCCAGTTTAGGCATTGATTTTATTCAGTCATAGCGATTTTAAACGTGGGATTATTTAGAGAAAAAGTAAATGGAAAAATTACAAAAATATAAATTTATACGGCAGCGAATTTATCGATCGATAAATTAGGATTTCCATGCGAATATTAGCAAATATTAATAGCTCAGGGCTTAGATTTTATATGTACTCAGGTTAGTTAGCCGTTTTCTGAATACACAAAATTATATTTGAAATCAGAAAGCTGATTCTTCCTCCGTGCGAAACCCCATCTTCTATGAGAATAATTGAGCAAGTATTATTCGCTCACATAGATAACAGGGGCCTAAAAACCGCTAGTTACAATATATATTGTATAAAAATATACAAGATTGTTTAACCATTAACAAAGATTAGCTTTTATGACTGTTAGAAATAACCTTTTTGTTAGGGCAGGTATACTGGTTATGCATCCACGTCCTAATGCTATCTGGATTACGAAGCCCAAATATATCTGGATTTTCCTCGATTAGCTTTCTTGCGTCACTTTTTGAAGGTAAAGTCCTATTTCTTAGATGTTGCTGAAAAGTACTCGTCACCAGACATTTTTCATCGGGAGTCCACCTGGTCCGCTTAACTCTTCCATGATCAGAGGCTGTAAACAGAATACATGATTGAATAAATTGTGGATGAAAAATAAATACATATTATGGTAAGTTACAATAAATTTTTAAAAAATTAGGAGAAATAGTAATTCAGCAATATAACATTAATATGAATCCTTTATGAAAAGAATAAAAAAAGAATAAAAAGCAATGAAAAATTGAGAAAATATACTCACTTAAGGGAGATGGTTTTCTCGCATCAGGTGGCACGTAGTCATCGCTCCAGCAACTGCTGCTCGAAGTTGATGCTGTTTCGTTCTCCGTCTCTTCATGGGGGATGCTCTTCTCTATTTTTTCCTCAATGGTTGTTCTACTCTTTGAAGAAGAATCCTTAGGTTGCAAGTCCATGGTGTTTCCTCGAGCATACTCCAAAAACCGAGATGTATGACCCAAATCTTTATGGGCCATTGGCACCTGGTAATGTGTCCTGTGTATCAGGTCTTCATGACCCATGAATTTGGTCAAATCCGTAATTTCGCTATCGGTCAAGTCCAATTGAGAGCATAACGTCGCGAAATGTTTCCTCAAATGGGTGGCACGTAAATCAGTTATTACTGTTGCTCCACATTCCACAGAGCATTTGCGCATTATAACGCAGACCCGTGGGTACCTATGCTCATTTTTAGTCTATTTGGCAACCCAAAAAGATACGAGTTGTCTGCACTTACATTTGCCTGTTTTCTATAGTCCGTGATGAGATCAATGCACCTGATCATATTAACAGTGACAAGAACAGGCACATTCCTTTCCTTCTTTCTTGTTATTAGAATTCTGGCATATTTTACTGCCGCAGACCTATCGCCACTGCTTAGTAGTTGTAATAAAGCAGAATCTGTTATTATCTTCTTATTTTTATAGTTGTTACGTGTAGTCCGCTCTAGTTCTCCAGGTCTTCCGCGATTGAAAACTTGAACGCTGAGAAGCGTATATTCAACCAGCTCTTGCCAGCTTTTTCTCGTGAAACCTAGTTTAAGGGAATCGAAGGCTTCATCCATTCTTCTAGTCAAATAACTATTCAAGATTTTAATGTCTTGCGTTGTTGGCATAGACTGGATTTTATTTCTCTTCCCTTCAGCTTGCGAATGCAGAGCCGTTCTCCTCACCGTGATGCAATAATCCTGGCTGAGAATCCTTAAGAACTGTTCAGTTAAGTGCTGCCTCGCTGAGTTTTCAGTATTGATGCACTCCGTGACAAGGAGCTTGCCAACTTTATTAAAAAGCGTTCCCAAGGAGAATGCGATAGATGGTATCTGTACATTTTCCCTCTTGGTCCAAGCCAGCTATATTATTAACTGCTTCAATGCAGGTGTTGTAGTACTTTGGCTGGTATATGTCTGCAAATTCCTTAATTGTACCCATCTCCTCGAGCTCAGCTGCATCCAATATTTTTATTTCGATAAATACCCGACCCAATTATCTCATTTTTTGTCTTATCTCATCATCGTGATGATGAGATTGTTTATATTTCTGGCAGAGTCTATTGCCGTATAAAATAATTAGTTGATCATATCTGGTGCTGCGCGTTATTGTGTCTTCTCTCCTACGGGGTATAATGCGGGATCTTAATGCCTCACATGCGAGTTCGTTAACACGTCCAATCACTTGCCTGCCTAAAATCATGACAATTCTTTGTCCTATATTATTTTGCTCAGAACATTTTCTATGGTGCCTGCTTATATACGACTTGGCGTATAACCCTTTACACGTACTACACGTAACGCAGTGTGTTGCTTGTTTTGGATTTTCTTTTGGGGGACAACGCACAACAATCAGTTTTCCATTATGCACTTGATTATTGGTATTGGATTCAAAATTGCCATTCTTTCGAACTGTATTGATGATTTCTTTGCGTTCCTTGCTGTGCAGAGGAAGATCCATGAATTTCTTAACATCTTCCAAATCCGAATGTTTTCTTATTAAATGGCGACGTGTGTCAACCCTCATGATGGAACAGTTTTTGCAGACATGCATCCTTTTAGTAGATCCAGGTTTTGATTTTGCTGGAACTACAAACATTTCTGCATCGTCACGAGAGGTTCTTCCTTCTACGTTGGCAGACATTGACAATTTAAAACACGCAGTTCCATTGAGACTTCCCGAAGATCTATGAGAATCGGAAAATTTTTCCTCTATTTCATCTTCTTCTTCATCGTTGTCATCATCTGCTTCGTTCTCATAAGTTGGATCTTGGTCCTCTGCAGAATTGTCAGGAAAATCTATGTCTAATTCATCCGTCGCTTCAAACGTAGTTGCTACGCTCTGCGCATCATCCTCTCGTTGTATCTGATTGTCTTCAACGACAAAACATTAAGTATTATATTTATTAATTAAACACTCTCCAAAAATAAATAAAAAATCTTTCTCATTTTAGTTTTAATTTTATTTGCCTGGATGTCTCCACCATTCGCTGAATTTCGGGCTTTCAAATTGAAGAGGATCTGGAGAATTTCGCTCGTCTATCACAGGTGACGATATGGCGGCCGACCTAAATGAAAACAAATAAATCCTCCTTAAGTATTTAAAAAAGTAAGGATGCGTGTAAAAATACATTAATTGTAGAAAATAAGTTTACCTCCATTCTTCACCTGAGCAAATTTCTAGAATATCATTCTCTCGTGCGACTTCCAGAAGTTGCTCCTTCCAATTTTCATTTATTTCATGATTTTCTATTACATCTAAATAAAGGTAATTCCAATGAAAGGAATCCCTGTTAGCCAAATTCTCACCGGAAGGTACTAATATATCTTGTGCTGGATTGTTGAGGAAAGTATCTTCAGCTATGTCAGTGGAGTTTGCTACCAATAAATCAGCTTTGGGAGAATAGCCCAAACTACCACTCTAATCATTCACCTCACTCTCGTCATAGTGCAACGTGAAATCATCATCTGCATCTGAAAAATAGAATTATTTATGCATAATCTCTGTAGAATATAAGATTATAAATTGATAAATTCTGACATTAAATTATAATAATTAAAAACACGCTACTTTCTTATCACGAGAAGCAAAAAAGATGCTAACACAATTTTTTCCGCTACTTGGATTTATTGCAGGCAATTTAAAAGATTTTTTTAAAAAAAGGAAGGCATTGAAAACACTTCCAATTAAAAACAATTAGAAATTTAAAATTATGCATTACCAATTTACCGTTAAAAAGCAAATCAATTAAAATTACCTTCATCTGCGTCTTGCTGTTCGGAGTCTTTCAATGATAAATATTTATGTGTATCTGAGTTTGCGCCTGTAAAGTGGCCTTCACTGTATTGCTTGCAATTAGATTCTTCAAAGTTACTTTGACGAAATCTATCAAGGCCTGGAACATTTGATGTAGGACAGTTTTTACTTTTGTATAATTAGGTGTTATGTAGCTAATATAGAACAAAGTGATATAACTATTATGTCACCAGAATGTCACACGTGCTCCAAGATCGGAACATAAAATTCAAACCGTTCTGTAACGCAGGTGGGTAAATCTGGAAGTTCCGCTTTGCTTACAGGACGTAAGACGTATACCATAATTGAGAGCTCATTTAATACCCAAAAGCAAAATTTTTGGCTTTGCACTTTTTCAAAAAAATACATAGTGTTGCCAGCTTTACGTAAAGCTAGCAGTACCATAGTAGAAATATTCAGTAAATCAAATTTTTTATTTCGCAGGAATTAAGGGCTCATTGAAGGCTCTTGCATGACCCACGGCGCAATTTTTCAAATTCAACCCCTATCATAAATAAACTATCCCACAAATTTAATGTGCACTAATCTAAAAATTGAGTAAACCAGTATTAAAGGCCCATTTTAGGCTCTCCAACGCCCCCACAATCAATTTTCCAAAACCATCCCTTGGCATTAAACAATTACCCCTTACTTAAAAGTGCTGATAAAGTGCACTAAATATGCACTAATCATAAAACTGCGTACATCAGAATTGAAGGCTCATTAAAGTCTATTGCATGACCCACTGTGCAATTTTCCAAAAACAACCCCTATTATAAAAAAGCTATCCTAAAAATTCAATATGCACTAATCTGAAAATTGAGTACGCCAGAATTGAAGGCTCATTTTAGGCTCTCCAACGCGCGGAAAATAAATTTTCCAAAACCATCCCTTTACATTGAAACACTACGCCTTACTAAATATGTACTAATTATTCAATTGAGTACTTCAACAATGAAGACTCATTGAAGGCTTTTGCATGACCCACAGGGCAATTTTTCAAAAATAACTCCTAGCATAGAAAAATGCCCTAACAATTCAAAATGAACTAATCTAAAAAAAAGTACACCAGAATTGAAGGCTTATATTTGACTCTCAAACGCCCTCAAATTGTTACTTATTTTGTAATCTGTTTGAAACCTTTAAACCTTGTAGGTATATATCTTTTAAAATGATTTGAAATCTTAAGGACTCTTTCTTGATACATTAGCATTTTTTATACCTTTTTAAATATTTGCTTAACATTAATTTCGTCATAAAAATATAATTTTTAATTTTCCTATAAACAGTAGAAAAAATATTTTTATGTACATAAATTTCCAAACCAAATAGCTGCACATCCAACTAAAAAGGAAATGTTCAAGTTAAAATGCATAGTTAAATTTTCAGTTAAAAAATTATATAGAGTAGATAAAGGAGCCCCCACAATTTGCATTACAATCCGGCCCGGTCAATTTGACTGAAAGTGCAATACAATATAGTCCCAAGCCTCCTGATCAAAAAGCCCTGATAAGTACTAGTCCAAAAAATCAACAGTTTTCGAAATAGGTGGGGCTAAACGAGAAGAATATTACCACAAGCGAATCTAATATCCCACTTAAAACTTGAAGATAAGATACAGATTTTTCAATAAACTGTGATCGGCAAAATCACTGACAATATTAGAAAAACTGGTAAGACCAGGCTAGCTAATACAGACAACAAAATGGCGCTGTCCTTGTAATAATAGGTGAAATCATTGCGCTGTCCTGGCAAGGTAAATACTGTTCGAAATATTAAACTTGGAAGATAGTTCAGTCAATAAATACAAGGCAAATCAGTAGTGGAATTATCAAAGGAAAAGCCAGTCCAGCGCCATTTTGTTACCCTTATTAGCTAAACTGGTCTTATCAGTGTTTTTAGTATTGTCAGTGATTGTGCTGATCACAGTTTATTGAAAAAACTGCACCACATTTTCAAGTTTCAAGCGGGACATTAGATTCGTTTGTGGTTATATTTTGCGAGTTCAGCCTCACCTATCCCAAAAACTTTTCATTTTTTGGACTAGTACCCATTAAGATTTTTCGACTGGGAAACTTTGAACGATTTCAGCCATTTTGAGCGAGGCCGGATTTTAATGTAAATTGTATGGAGTAATTTAAAGTAAAAAAAATAATTTTCAACTTGAAAAAAATCGAATTTACAACGAAATAGTTTAATCTTCAACAAAATTGTAGAATTTATAACACAATGTGATTGTGACATAAAAGTTTTAGCAGCAAATGCTTTACAAATGCTACAATGCTTGGCAACATCATTTCTGTGCTTACTGGATTAATTTTCTTTGTGGAAATTGCAGTAATTATGCAATTAATGAAAAAAATATCTCCTGATATTAAAGACTTTATCAGTCAATCAATTATTTCCTTTATCAGTTGTCCAGAAACTAGCAAAAATGAAGTTACCCAGGAAAAAAGAAACGATTGAACTGGAGCGCTTTGAAATGTGTATCTTAAAATTTCAGATTGAACAAGTTGCATTTCAATTGTTTTGGGACTCTTTGAATTAGTCAGCTATTTGGATTTGATTAAATCAGCCAAGCCACATTCGGAGGTGTACTCGTTCTATAGTTTTAAGACATTCTGAGTAGGATAACAAAACCTCAAAAAACTAAATTAAGTTCAATACGTGATTTACGATTGACAGAAGAAACGCTTGAATCGTTTCAAGTTCTCAATGAAATGTAGCTTGAAGGATGTCAAACTGAATGGAGAAGTGCAGGTTCCTCCCTTTTACAGAAAGGAATCTGCATCATACAATTGGTGTTTGATGAAGTCCGATGAATTGTATAATGCAGATTAGGCTCTTCATTATTTAATTGTAGTGAATGGGAAGTCGCTGCAAGTAATTTTAAATAGGAAAATAAGATAAGTTAGGGATTTTCCACTGTCGCGAACTTGTGAAACAATAAAATGCTACCTGCAGGTAGCCACTGTACCACCACGGTTGTCTGTGGTGGAGGGGAGGTGTTACCCTTACTTAGCGCGTCCCCGGATGGCGGATAGGGGAATGTTTCCTGGAAACAGAGGGTAGGAAAAAATAAAATACGCTCCGCGGACTAAACACACAAAGACCCCCAAGTCAAGGCGTGAGCAACCGTGCCGAGGACTGAGTGACACCAGGGAGTGGTGTCTCGAACGGTGCCTCTAGGGTACCAGGTCGCCTCCTAAAGTATATAGACCTTACCTCCGCATGCGGGGCTCTGCGGAGGTGGACATACTTTTCCCTAGCTTCTCGTGGGATCAATGTGGAGTCAAATTTAGAACAAAAAAAACCGATGTGAGAGTGAGAAGTCGTTTGATAGCGATGTGCCTAAAACTGGTGTGCAAATTATGGAGGATATGAGAGGGAGTTTTGGAGTGACGAAGAGACAATTACAGGCAGCACTAGCTCGCTTTAAAGAGCTGGAAACAATCTTGAAAGACATGAAGTTCTTCTGTGATAGAACGAGCAACATGTTCAAGAAGATAAGGCAGGGTGTAGACAGGCAACGATTTTATCGAAAGATGGACTTGAGGAATTAAATTCTGGTATAGGTGGACTTGGTTGGCTTAATAGCGACATACAGTTAATTGAGGAGGACATGGAGAGATCCCGCGTACTGATAAGCTCCAGACGGGACACCAGCCACAACTCGACACAAACCGAAGAAGCCGTGGAGATCCCTGCTCCCCATCACGGGAAAAGAGAGAGGGAGATCTCCTTGAGTCCCGTTTTGGCTGGCTGCTCCAAACCGCAGATTAAGAAACAAAGGGTGCAGAATGCTGTGGAGGTAACGATCTCGACCCCGACGAAAGTGAAAAAGGTGGAAGAAGCTCCTTTCAACAAGGTGAGGAAGAAGAAGAAGGTGCAGATGCGAGTTCGACCCGAGGCGGTTTTAATAAAGCCGGCCGAGGGTCTAAACTACTTGTTCCTCAAGGGCCTCAAGCAAAAGGTAAGTCCTGACGCCCTTCGTGTTCAAATCAAGGGGGTTAGGGAGACCCGAAACGGAGAGGTCCTTGTCGAGTTAGGACCAACAGGAAAGGGCAGAGCCGAGCTGTCGGCAGCGATAAGGGACGCAGTTGGCGACGAGCGTACTGTGCGTGAGCTCGTCCCCCCTGTGGATGTTGAGGTCTTAGACCTCGAACTATCGCAGATGTAGAGGAGGTAGAGGCGGCTGTGAGAAATATTTCTTGGTGAATCCTAAAATAATCAATTTTCCGATTCACTGGTACCTCTAACCTATTGTCAGCAATCTGCCATTCCTCATTAAGATACACATTTAATACGACTTGAATTACGATTGAAACGTGGTCAATCGTGTCTTGTTTCCTGGGTATCTATCATGGCGTTTATTTGGGACAGCCAACTGTCAATTAAGTAGATTAATTTCCAAGAAAACAGTTGCATTTTCAAAGAAAAGCATGAATTTTTAACTAAGAAGAATAAGTTTCTACCGAAAAAAGACGAATTTTGATCAAAGAGGTTAATTATCTACCAAAAATAACATAGTTAAAATAACATAAGATTAACATAAATCATCTTAAAAATGAATACTAACTTTTAAAAATTCCTAGAAAATGTTATTTTATCAATTTTTTGGTAGGCCTTGTCATTTTAGTTTAATGTATCGAAAATACTGTGGAAATTTTAAATTTCGCTTGAAATAAATCAAATTACAGGGAAAAATCTCAAAAAGAAATTAAAACTTTTGAAAAATCCTAAAAAAATTATTTGATCCATATTTTTGTATGGTTTGTCTTTTTAGTTTAAATTATCGAAAATAATATGGAAAACAGAACATTTAAATTTCAAGTGTAATTTGAAATTTCGTTTTAAAATCTATTCATAACCTTTTCTGTAGGCCAATTTATAACAAATAGTTTTAATATATTTTATTACAAATATTTACTTTCAGACCAGGATGGCGAACATGTTCCTAATGAATTTATCTAGTTTAATGTAAAAATATTATATGCAATTATTCGAATTTAACAACAGTGAGCAATTTATCAACATAAATAATTCAATTATTTTTCAATAGTTGTGTCAGAAGTTCCTGTGATATTTCAAAGATTTCCCCGTTACCGACGCAGTTTCTAGAGACTGACCACTAAGCTTCTGTAACATGGCACTGTCATTCTATTCCACACATGCTTTTTCCACTAGAAGACAAATACTTCTGCTATCCCGTCACCTCGCTCCTTTACTACATTTTAACGATTACATTTCAATCAGAAATAATATTTTGTTGATTTTTATATAATATATACGCATTGCATTGATAATTCATTCTCTTTTGGTCAAGTAAAAATGCACCAGACATTGGTAATTAGCGAATGAAACTTCCATATGATCAGCTGTCATAGTCAAATAATTTGAAATAAAAGGCTTTGAGGTGAACATTACAAATATTAAAAATGTATACTTAGCAATAATATAGCAACTTTAATTAACCAGACAGACATTCTACATAATATTACCTATCATTAACAAAAAAAAAAAAAAAAATTAGATCGATTTTTCAATTTTGTCGTTTTTAAACTGGCGGAAAAAAATAACATGGGACATTCGGTAATTTATGATTTTAAAATGTATTACATGCCCGTAAGGAAACTTACTTTTTTCTAAAATGCACAAGGTGATTAAAATGCGTATAAACAATTATTTAAACAATTCATAGCGATATAAAATTTTAGTTTTTAAAAATAAAAAAATAGCTAAGCAGTGCATTTATTAATTAAATGTGATCAATCATCAAATCTGATTGGATAAGTAATACTTATAAGTAAGTTACATTTTCATATAATTTTTGGCCGATTCCATGCTAAAAACCGGATTTATTTTATCCTTAAATACTAGCCATGGATGAATGTTAATAAAATAACAAATTATTTATAAGCTTCTATAAATTCAATTAGAGATCAGGTTTTGTCTATAAATTGCTCAAAATTAGTGCGAATAAACTTACTATTTGTTTATAAAAAATTCAATAAATTTGTTAATGTTTACTAAGCTATTACAATTAGCGTCATAAATGGTTTATGGTTAGCCCCTTTTTATTAGGATCTGAATATGAAAAAAATATTAAATGGTGTAGAGTCACAGCGAAAAATAAAAAATCAAGCTCTGTGTCATATTAAATCCGTTTATTTCTTTAATCCACAAGTACATTTTTCTCATTACAAAATATTATTTTTTAGGTGAAGTCGAATAAAAATGTTAAAACTAATTTACATCAAAATTATCACTGCATGAAGTTATGCACTGGAAGAAAAGTTACATCCAATACAAGAAAGTCGTGTTTAAATGATTCAAAGAGAAAATTTATTTATATTAAAATTTAATTTTTAAGATCAGAAAATGCTTTAGTTGAAAAAAGTATACTCTTGGTTTATTGCTAACAAGAACGGTAAAATGAAAAGAAATTACAATATTATTCAATTTTTTATATAATTCCGTGCGTCGTGTGCAATGAATTTATACAGAAAATTTCCACCTTTTTATAATCATTTAGAAATAAGGTTTGATCTATAGATTTTTATTTTTTAATGAGCTTATTGTTTAAAGCTTAATTTCAAATGAGTTTGGTGGAGTGAAAACTTACTTCAGAAATTCATTGCACACTAGACACCAAATTATAGAACATTTTTAACTTAATAATAGAAAAGTAATTTAGAGGAAACTGAGGCAAAATAATGTCCTTATGTAATTATTTAAATAAAAAATTAAGAACTTTGCACAATCTAACTAGCACAATCGTTGAGGCTAATGTTGTTCATTCGTTTTTCATACTTGCTGCGCCGTTTAGCTAAGTGCTCCCTAAGATGGTCCGGTGCACTACTGCGCTTGTGTGAAGCAGAGCCAAAAAAAAGCGATTATTTACGCATGCGCGTCAATACTACACGCTCTATTTGGTAGAACTAGTTTGGGGCGACCGCTGTGGAAAAATCGGTATAACAACTGTGCCCAGCCATGGACATAGGAATAAGAGGGGACTAGGCATCTTGTTGGGTTGATTTCAAAGAGGGGAAGGCCGCCATATATTATTGTAAGCTTTCTATATATTGGGAGTTTAAAATTGCATGCGCTACTGGTGGTCACTGTGCGAACTAAAAAATATAGCCGTCAGGAGTAAACACGTGGCTATGTTTTTATATGAGAGTCAGACGATATTTTGCTTTTAAATAAAGCAAAATGGATATCATTTTCAACAGTGAGCATATAAAGCCTTGTGATTAAGATTTTGTTCACAAAGATGGAATTTTCGATCTCCCCTACAAAAAGAATAGAAACAAATAAAGGTAATACTTTAGAATCACGGCTTTTCTGAATTTCATCATTTTACTTGCAATTTTTATTTTAATAACTTTAGTTGTTCATTAAAAACAAGATTCAGTAGGGGGAAGCGAAAACATTATGGTTTTTATACATATTTTATCTATAATAAAGTGTCATTTTTTAGACGTTAAATTTTCGAAAAACCTTCGGAAAGGTTGTTGGATGTGACGACTAACTCTACCCCACTTTGCTTCTGTAATAATAATGAGAATTTCGTGTATTTACTCCTAAATTCCAGTATAAATAGCAGAAATAGCTTCCTTTTCTCAGCTGGTTTTGAGGTTAAGTATAACGAAGCAAGAGAAATGATGGAATTCAGAAAAGCTATGATCCTACAGTATTACTCAAATAAACTTTATTGACAATGAAGTAATTATATGAATATAACATTTTAGTCACAAAAATTACTCACCTGTTAAAGTGCAGCAGGACAGCTACTGTATGTTTACACGATTGACTGGTACCGGTTTTGCACAAACATGTCATTTTGTCAATAGATATGGAATATTCTACATCCGAGTCATTATTACATTTATTCCTCATTTTTAATCTGCTAGTTATCGTATGTGGATCTTTTGTTAAGGCACTAGTTTGAAGGCAATAAAGCATACAAAACAATGCTTTCACCCGTTTTTGCACTCACACCGCACATGATTATCATGCCAGAATTAATCATTCGCTGACCTTCTATCATGTTCCTGGATAACGGCGTAGCTTTCGTGAACTCGCACAGAGTATCTAAACGCAGTGACAACATTTTTCACGTCCCGAATTATTAATAATACCTTGTTTTTTTTAGAGTCCTATTAAAAACCATACCGATGTGTATACTCCGGCGGCCATGTTTTTTGAGCGACACGAGCGCTCTCCGTCCCCCTGTGTTATTTTTCTTTCCAAATAGATACATACATTGTGTACATCTGCGATCATTGTTTCCTTTTTGTACAAAATTGCATTTATTTTTTCAAATTACGCAATGAAAACAGTTTTTAAATTGTGATAAATCGATAAGAGAAAAAAGTGTGAATTGTACAGTTCCTATTTGCAAAAAATACACTGCAAAGAAGAATAAAAGAATAAAATGAAAGGTTGTGAAGGATGCGTTTCACAAGTAAAAAAAAACATTGTTATTTTTTAAGATATAAACCTGAATATATGTTAAATCTAGTACTTCTTTCCATTCTATTTCGAAATTTATAACAAAATGTAAAAATTTCTTAAAACTGACAAAATGGCGGATATTTTTCTGCAAAATTTTAGAACTCAATTTTCTCAAAAAGGCCAGCGTTTTAGGTTGGAACTGTTGTCATGAGTATATCTCATTAAAGTTTACCTTGAGCCCGCTGGGAGGAGAAACAATTTGTTTCGTTTTTTATTACTGAAAAGTGATAATTTACATTTTGTCCTGACACAAGACGAGATACGGAAAAAAAGTCAGAAAAGCTGAGTAATTCCTTTTAAAAAGCTCTAAAGAAAAGACGCTTGGCACTTTTCTCTATCTTGCTTTTCTTTTAAAATTTGCAGTAAATTTTTCTTTCGTATTCCATATTGTTTTCGCACAAATTGTGAATAATAATTTTTTGATGACAAAAAAAATGTTTTCTCCTCCCCAGAAAATTTTCTCATGAAACCTGCATGATTTAAAATTAATTCATCTACATGACACATAATATATGTAGATAATGTTTATATTTTACATATTTTTTCCAAATGTATGTATTAATCACAATACTTCGTTATTAAAATTATTATATTCCGGCAAGCAAAAAATGGTGTTTTTTTCTTTATCATTATATAGTTCGACATTATGTATTACTTACTAATTTTCTCAAGTTAATTTAATATTAATTTTTATATTATTTCTTTATATTGAATATTCAATATTATATTTCATATATTTATTTTTATTTACTTCTTATTTATTATTTTCCAGTTCTTTATTTGATAACTTCATCTATATCATCCATAATTAAGATTATTTTAATCACTTATGAATATTGATGTGTTTCTTGTGCAAATTTCCCGCGCGGAATTTGCAATTCAAGATGGCCAACCTCCCCCCTGTAACTTCTGATCAATCCCCACGCCATAGTTGGGGAGCATGTGGCGACTCCCCTCATATTCCTATGTCCATGGTGCCAAGCCTACGCTCAACTGCTGCAGGGTAGGTGACGCTGCTGTTGCGCCAAAATTCTTTCCGTGTAACCAGTAATCCATGTGACTAATAAATCAATATATCCTATTTTATAACTATATAATAATACTCAAACTAGAAACTAATATTAATCAACTAAGATTTTATTAACATATGGATTTAAAAAATAGTTTTAATATATATTTCAGGTCTATAAATGATCGAAATTACTTTCGATTAATATTATGTATGCATTTTTTCATGTATTTTCTCACAGTCTGAAAAAAGGAAATATTAGTTTCTTCTTTAGCGAAGGTGTGTGTCGACATTAAAAAGGTGCAATGCAGTCGTAAATGTCAATTGTTTTTTTTGGGAAGTTCTTTGTCAAAATCAAGTTTATATAAGTTTGTGTCATTTTTATTCCACGGATAAGTTTTGGTGTCATCGACCTTAACTTGTTGGCCTTTAGCTATTAATTTACGCACCCATGTTTTTTCATTATCTATTTCTAACGCGCAAACCATTGTACGCTTAGCATCGTGTATTAGCCCGTAAGTTATTTGATTGTGCCCATCAATTATCACTATATCTTTTCTATTCTTTGTACTGTAAAAGATGCCCAGGTTATCTGGAAGAGTTTTATCGTCATCCACAAGAATATCTGTATTGTACTGCGAACTTAATTCTGAAAAAAGAAATAGAACTAGATTAATTTTAATACTTGAAATACGAGATCGGGCATCACAGTCTTTTCCCTATTCCCCTGCGAATCCCTTTTTTTAAATAAACTAAAATTGAAAATACAATATTTGAATTATGTGCGCAGCAGACCATAAAGTTCCAATAGGCGGCGGTGAAAGCTGTCCACTAGGATTGTCCAAAAAATGTTTTTCTCGAATTTTTATGGGAACACGCCAGAAATTCCCAGATAACAATTGGTGTACAGGATGCGCGCACTGTGTAGGCATGTGCGCGGATTAATCCTCACGATGTGCATTCCGACCTGCACTCAGATGTGCCATCAATGGAGGCGCATATGCGATGAACGCCATGTGAGATACATGCGTGCATGCATGAAGCAAACACTCGGTGCGCGTGGGTTGACTATTCTGAAATTATTTATTTATAACAAATTACGTAAACAAAAAGGTTGAATTAAATAAATGTATAGGAATTAATTAACAAAATACTCTATGATAATATACAATGACTTAGACCGACCGCAAAACTCTTAATAATATACAGTGGGTTTACTAGGTATTCGCAAACCATTTTTGATGACTAATTAAGTTCTCTTAATTTTAATTCTGCCAGGGCTAAAAGTTGTCTCTTTAACGGGTTGAGTGTGCTCGAAATTCTGTATAAAGTGAGCGCAGGACGAAGCCGCCGGATTAATAGTTTTCTACAGTCAAGAACCGACATGCACCGACGCGTTACAATGTTTCAAAAGGCTCTGGGACTGCACTTTCAGGCATAGGGTTCCGTTCCATGAGTTCAGACTTGGTAAACTACGGGGGTAATAAATGGCGAAATTCAGCGCCATCTGCGATGGACAGGGGAACTAAAGAAGCATGCATGTGTTGGTCGCTATATATGTGCATGCTCTTTCCTTAGATGTGTTGACTAGTAAACACTCAAAGGCGACAGCACCGGACAACACGTGGAAGTAACAAGTGACACCAATTTTCCGCGCACGCGCTTTTTACACCAATTTGCGCCATCTGCGATGGGCAGGAGAACTAATGTGACTCCCCTCGCAACCAAGTTCTAAAAATTCGCCATTTTCCCTTATTGAGTTGACCGAGCCTGCATGGGTTTAATATCAGCAGAAAACGCAAAACACGAAGCAGAAAATCGTAAGTGAAAGAGACATAAAATATGAATTCTCTATCTCTTTCACATCTATGATATTTAGCTTTGCTATTCTGTTGAACTACACCTACAGGACGGCACCCTTATTGAAAAGGCAATTTATAGCTTTTATAAGCATTAAATAATAAATTTGGTTAATTTCAATATTGAAGATTTTGTGCATCCACTGAGTACTCATGTTGCGCGCATGTATGCGCCGCAAAACTTCGTCACAGGGTGATTGTAAACATGATCACATTGTGCCACGCCTTGTGCACAACATGTGAGCGAACATGGTAAATTTTGGTATGAATGTCATGCGCGCATAAATTGTTATCTGGGTTTAATCGACTCGACAAAAAAATAAATGCATTTTTTTATTCAAAAAAAAAAAAAAAATTTAGAGGTGCCACAAGCCCCATGAAAACACGTATTTCCATAAGATAAAAAGACGTTTTTGTCAATCTTATTCAGAATCATCAATATTATTTCCATAGAGTTGCAACTCAGAATTTATTATTATGTTTAGCACTTTTCTCATAAAATGGAGTTAGAAGGACGCGGTTTTTTCAAAAATTTCCACCTTTCCAATTTTCAATTAGAAGGAAGTGACAGTTTATCAATGTTAACAAAAATGATTGTTTAAACAGTTTGTTATTATTGTTAGTGATATTCTCCCAGAAATATGCATTTTGTCCGAATTTTCTGGCTTTCTCTCAAATTGTCAATTAGAGTGACGTAATAATCAATCCAAATTTATAAAAATAATTGTTTAAACAAATTATAATTGTTTTTGACTAACTTCATCTATATCAATACCTGATGTTGCGTTTTTTTCCGGAAATTTTTACCTTTCTGTCCTTTTTTCACTTACTGAGGTAATAATTAATGAAAGTTAACAAAAAAGTTGTTTAAACCATTTAATAGGTGTTTCGGTTAACAATAAGTTAGTGTGTAAGCCGAAAATGCATGATTTGAACTTCGGTTTTCTCAGGTTTTCTGCTGCACGATGGCTGCCGATCTGAAAGCTTCGGAAAACTTCGGTGGTCTTCTATTTATAGCTCGATCCCCATTTGAAGGAAATTGAAGAAATTGCCGATTTTGAGGTTTCGCGTGATTCTTCACTTCATGCAGGAGTCGATTTTGAGGCTATGTTTTTCAGGTGTATATAATATGGATATTATTACTATTATCTAAATTATTGATGGTAATATTATAATTATAAAATATTATATTTACAAAATATTATATTAATATTAATGACTAGTTGACTATCTTTTAATAGAAATAGTTCAAATTTCAACTAAAACAATTAATTTTCTGCAAAAACATAAATTTTGTATAAAACATATAAATTTAAACAAAAATTTGTTGAAATTGTTTTCAACAAAATAGTTACATTTTTATCCAAAAGGCTGAATAGTATACTAAAAAAGGTATAGTTGAAATTCTTTGATAATGCTTTAAATTATTGAAATTATTTGAAAATTCATTAGAATTTTTTAAAACATCCTAAAATAATGAAAATCCTTTAAAATCATTTTAAAAACCTTGACACCTTTTGAAGATTTTTAAAGTACTTTGGAGTTTTTTTAAACAACCCTGATATAGTTGTTAAAATTCTTTGAAATTCCTTTAAATTATAAAAATGAATTGAAAATTCATTGAAATCTTTTTAACAGACCTCAAATATACCCTAAAATATCTAAAATCTTTTACAATCTCATACTACATTATTGAAATCAATTGAACCTTCCTTGCAGTCTATTAAAATATCCTAAAATATATTAAATCTTTACAAATCTCATATTAAATTACTGTAATCAATTGAAAAATCCTTGGAACATTTTAAAATACTCTCAAATATTGCAATACCTTCAAAATATTTTGAGATACCTTGACATTTTTTGAAAAGATTTTTTAAGTACTTCTTTATAATTCTTTGAAATTCCTTAAAATTATAAAAATAATACGAAAATTCCTTGAGATCTTTTAAAATACCCCCAAATATTTAAAATCCTTAAAAATCTGTTAAAATCTCTTGAAATTTTTTAAAGCTCTTTAAAGTTCCTGAAAAGTTTAAAAATACCTTGAAATATTTCAAATCCTTTGAAATCTCATATTAAATTAATGTAATTAATTGAAAATTTCTTAGAACCTTTCAAAATACCCTCAAGTATTTCGAAACATTCAAAATCTTTTGAAACACCTTGACACCTTTTAGAGATTTCTAGAGTACTTTGGAATTTTTAAAAATAACTCTGCTAAAATTGTTAAAATTCTTAAAAATTCCTTTGAATTATAAAAAAATAAAAAATTCATTGACATCTTTTAAAACATCCTTAAATATTTAAAATACTTAAAAATCTTTTAAAATCTCTTGAAATTTGCAAAAGCTTTATATTGAAATTCAGAAAATAGAAAAATTCCAAAACGTTAAATATTGAAATGTTTGTAGATTAGAGTTTTGAAAATGGAATCAATAAAAATTCAAAACTTTCGAAATTTTATTTTCAAAAATTTTCTGCTATGAAATATGAATAATTTTCAACTCGATGGGATTCAAGTCTTCAAAATTATAATTGTTAACTTAAAAGTTTATTTACAGAAAATTGGTAATCATAAATAAATTGAAAGCGTTCAAAATTTAAAAGTATGTTTAAAAAGAAATGATTTAATTTTATAATTACATACAAATATGGTTTTAAAAATAGTTAAAGTTAGCTCGAGTAATTTCTATTAACACTTTAATTAAATAGTTTAACTAATCTACAAACATTAAAATTCTTAATTAAATTTCGAAAACTTTAAATTTTTATTGATTCTATTTTCAAAACTGTAATCGAAAAACAGTTCAATATTATTTCAATAATATAATACAAGGAATTTTCAATTCATTTTTATAATTTACAGGATTTGCAAAGAATTAAAAAAATTCCTAGAAGGGTTATTTTTTAAAATTACAAAGTAATTTAAAAACCCTAAAAAAATTTCTACGTATTTCAAAAGATTTTGAAGTATTTAAAAAATTTGAGAGTATTTTAAAGAGTCCAAGGAATTTTCATTGATTACAGTAATTTAACATGATATTTTGTATTTATTTTTTTATATTTATATTTATTTTCGATTTCTTTTTATAATTTAAAGAGATTTTAAAGAACTTTAACAATTTTAGCAGAGTTATTTAAAAAAATTCCAAAGTACTTTAGAAATCTTTAAGAGGTGCCAAGGTGTTTCAAAAGATTTTAAAGGTTTCGGAATACTTAAGAGTATTTAAAAAGGTTCCAAGGAATTTAAAATTGATAGCAGTAATATAATATGAGATTTTAGAGTATTTGAAATATTTCAAGGTATTTTGGAAATTTTAAGGAATTTTAAAGAACTTTTAAAAATTTCCTGAGATTTCAACAAATTTTTAAGGATTTTAAATATTTGAGGATGTTTTAAAAGATGTCAAGGAATTTTCATCTTATTTTTATAATTTTTAGGAATTTTAAAGAATTTTAAAGAATCAGTTTAAAAATAAGTTAAAAAATTGAATTTTCAATTCTTTTCTATAATTAAAAATTTTTGAAAAGAATTTTAACAATTATAGCAGGGTTGTTTATAAAACTGCAAAGTACCTTAGAAATCTTTAGAAGATGTCAAGGTCTTTAAAAAAATTTTCAAGGATTTTCAATATTTTAGGATTATTTTAAACATTTCAAGGAATTTTCAATAAATTTCAATAATTGAAAGCAATTTCAAAGAATTTTAACTATTTTTTCAACTTTCCTGGTTGAAAATGGAACTGCTTTGTTAAAAATTTAGTTTACTTTTAGGTTTATCACTTTAGTTGAAAATTTTTTTTCTGAAAATTCAACTATTTTGTAGAAATTTTGTTTTGTTTTCGTTTAGGAATTAATTTCTTTTAACTACAAGAAAATTAACAACTTTTTGAATTTTCTTAAAAAGTCAAAAATTCCCCCTGAATTCGAAAAACAGATTTTTACGAATGTGTACGTCTGTCTTTTTGTAAGCACGATAACTTTTGAACAAAATTATTGTATTATTTGGTCTTTGGCACACTATTTTAGCATCCTAAGCTAAATGCTAAGTTCGTTAGTTAGACATTTTAAATAAAAATACTAAAAGTGAGCTCATTTTTAGAATTTTTTAGTACACAGTTTTCCATGATTAAAAAATTCTCTGTACAGTTGTTCATAGTACTTGAAAAGAAAAATGTTACTTTCCGATAGCCCTATAAGATTATCATATCCAATTTTTGAATTTTTTTGAAAAATTCAAATTTTGACCGCACAAAATTTAATTAAATATAAAAAATTTCATTTTGTTTGAATTATAAAAGAACACATTGAAAATACTAAAATTAAATTTTTGCACGGTACGACACAAGCTAAGCAAAAATAAAATGAAAACATTTTTTCATCGAAAGTAGAGAGAACAAATTTTTAATAATGGTTCTTTTTACATTCTCTTCAGAGAAGGTATTAGAAATGTGTCAATTTTGACAAAAAATTCAAAAGGTGAGCGCATTCTGAATATTTTTGAGACCACTTTCCTCAAAATTCAAGAATTCTCCATACGGTTATTCAAGTCGAACAATTTATCCGAATGACTTTTTTCATAAAATTAAAAATTATTAGTTATAGCATTGACAAAATTAAAAAAACACGAAAATGAATCTTTTAAGCCAAATAACGGAAGATATGAAAAAATGGCAAGAGAAGAAAAATGTTTAATTTCTAAATGCCCTAGAAGATTATTATAACAACTTTTTGAATTTTCTTGATAAACCGACAATTCAAATTTTGACAACATACAAAATACAACATACAAAATTTCACAGTATTTCAAAGATTCTCAAATGTATACATGCATTTTTAAAACAAAAAGAATACATATATACATAATTATATATATATATATATTGTAATGAAGTTTTTGAGATTAACTCGGAAAAAGGAGGAAAACTTCCCAGCCGGACCGAAAGAACCGAATGGAGCCTCCAAAAGGTACCCTTAAAGACCCCATTGGGGTCTTTATGGGTACTTTGCAGAGGCTTCATTCAACCAGGCACGGCTAAAGTCACGCGCGCGTGTCAAAATTAACATTCTCAAGCCGATTCCAACTAATGCAACTATAGGCTAGTTGGGTGTTAGTTTATTTTTGTTAAGTTAATACAAATTACATAAGGCGGAGTAGAGCGCTAATATTAATGAAACGACGCCCGAAAATTAAGCAAATTACCAACTGAGTTCACTCTTCGGCCATTTCTATAATACACGATGGTACAAGCCAGGTAGGAACTGCCCGACAGTTGTAAACACGGAGCAGAACTCACCATAGACGTTCACCAGAATCGATAGGTGGAAGGGCCGAATACGGATGGGACTCGGCATCAAGTTCGCGTCGAATCCTAGAGGCAGCACCAACCGGTCACCGGACTGGATGGACCACCGCAGCATACAGATCCACTCCTGCAACACCACGTGAACGAGCGACCACGCGCTGGCACGAGAGGGGAGGCCAGTAGCCATATTAAAAAAGAGTACGCATAGCAAATAGCAACCCCAGTAGTCCGTAGGCCAGAACCAATCGGCTGGATGAATTTTACCGCGGAAGGCGCGCATTGGCGGAAGACCCCATTGGAGCTCGCCCGTTAAGGCTAACCAATCAACGGATGCCTCACAGGAAGTTGGCAAAGTCCGACGGAAAATAGCAGCAAGACAACGGAAACGAGCAGCGAACTTCAGAGTCGGCTTGAGAACCGAAAACGACGCTGGACCCAACAGTCTTGGCAGAAAAAATGCAAGGAAGCAAGGTTATGGACGCAAAAGACTTGTCGGCGGCAGCCAGGTGGCTTCAAAATAAGTGGCTGTTTTTTCGCCATTTTCAGTGCCGTTTCCACCTCGACTTCGGTCTGCGTTAAACAAAATAATTGTCACGAGTGTTTCGCCGGTATCTCCGGCGAGTTTCTCACACAGTGCGCGGGTTCCCGAAATCGGTTCACTCTCCGCGTCTCTCTGCGTTACAGAAGGTTCTTGAACGTTTAGAAACGAATTTTCTCTCTCGCCCGCGAGAACTAGCCCCCTCCTTTTTGTGTCTCATGTTAAATTAGAGCTAGCGTTCCTGCTAGGTGACGCCAGGACATTGTGGTTAAGGTTCCAATAGGGAGGACCCTATCTGGCGCCAAATAAAAATTAAAAGGAACTTAGAGGGTTGTTCGTGAGTCAGACTTGTGTGACCCAAGAAATCGGTCCATTCAGGCGTGAATTGCAGGTAAGTAGCAGCCGTCTTGTGGCTAGGTTTCCCACCTGGGACACACGAAATTTGGATATGAGCAGAAAAACTAACTACAATATATAAAACTGAATGTGCCACACTTAACTGCCTATAGCCCGAACAAAACTTTCTTTATGAAGTAAATCGAGTTCACGGGTCGCACTGTTTCAATCCTAGCTCTTTACGTACGCACGAGAGGGGGACATATAAAAACGGGGTCGTGGAAGCAAGAGAGAATTTTATCTAAGCACTATCTCCCGGATCTCTGAACCAAAATAACAAAAGGCGATTAACAAATTAGACTCTATTTATTCAGCACTTGGCTCGTATTTTCACCTCATATTTAGAGTCGGAAGAGCTAATTCCGGAGAGGTTGGTGGAAGGGCGCACAATACTTCTACCGAAAATAGGAAATTTAGCTGATCCGAAGAATTACAGGTCAATCACTTGTCTAAACACACTATATAAGATATTTCGAGCTATACTAAATGATAGGATTGTTCAGGCAATTGAACCTGTGTGGCAAGAAATGTATGAATAACGCGGGTCAAATAAAGGCGCAGCAGGATGTCGGGAGAATCAGCTCATAGATAGATGTGTCTATAAAGATGCAGCATACTACCAGCGTGACCTGTCAATGGCCTGAATTGATTACGGGAAAGCTTTCAATTCCACCTCCTATAGAGTTATCATCTGTCTTTTGGAAAGCTTAAAGTTTCATCCGCAAATCGTGAGGTGCCTAGAGAGATTGATGCCGCTTTGGAAAAGCAGATTTATCATCTCATCTGGAAAAAATCGTGTGGCAATTAACAAGGTCACCTTTCAGAGAGGTGTCTTACAGGGCGACACCATGAGCCCACTCCTTTTTTGCCTCAAATTATTGCCACTATCTCTAGCACATCGCCAATCCGACGAGCACTTTTGCAGCAAACCTGCAGATCGAAAGTACAAGGTCACTCATGTGTTTTACATAGACGATTTTAAGATCTATGCTAAAAACAAAGAGCAACTACATCTAGCTGTAGGGATTTTTGAACGATATATTAAGGAAATAGGAATGAAATTTGGGTTACACAAATGTGCCAAGGTTTATTTGAAGTGAAGAAAACTTAATAACATCTCTGAAGACCCTGAGCTCGTTGATCGAAGCGCTATACGACACCTTTGCGCTGGAGAGATGTATACATACATCGGCGTGCCACAGAGCCACATTCAGGATGTGACATCTATAAAGGATACTCTCCAAAGCAGATGCAAACATCTCATCCGGCAGATTTGGCCTTCCAAACTGTCAGCGAGGAACAAGCTATCTGCAACGAACGTGCTTGCTGTCCCGGTAGTTCTTCATTCCTTTGGAGTAGCTCCATGGACACATCAACAAAATCATTCTTATTAAGTCTTCTGTTCTGCGATTCTACATCTCACGCCGTCAAGGCGGTCGCGGAATATTAAATTTGAAATTTCTTTACAACAGGATTATTCTGGGTATAGCACATAGAGTCGCAAATGGAAGAGACCTTTTTCTTAAAATGGTCAGGAAGCATGAAGAAGTCGGCAAAGAAGCGTTTCTGTACAAAGCAGCTGAGGAGGCTGCTGAAAAACTCGGACTTAATTTCAGTATTAGGGGTGAGCAAAATGCAAAAAATCTTATCCATCTCGAGTACTCACTCCTGAAAGCCCGGATTAAGAAAGCACAAGAGAAAAACTTCCGTAACCAGCTCCTCGATAAGAGGATGCACGGCATCTTCGACACAAATGTGGAGGATCAGTCAATGTCGAGTGAGCTAACGTTTGTTTTCCCTAAATCACACGGATTGAAGTCTGTCACGGAGGGTTTCATTTTGGCATGTCAAGACAGGGTCATTTCCACCTTAACATACTGTCACCACATTTTGAGCTTATACATTCCCGATGATAGCTGCAGGGCGTGCCATGCACACTTCAAGCGTTTAACACAAAAAATATCTAGTTGTCCAACACATTCGGGAGCAACCTACATCCAAAGGCACAATGCGGCACTAAGAGTGCTTTATTACCATCTCTGTCATTCTTACAGCATTAACCTTAACATCGCTCTTCCAAATGCTCCTAGGAAAATAGAGTCAATTGTCGAGAAAAAAAGTACCGCATATACTGGAACTTTATATTCTCGACAATTGTTTCTGTTGCACACTCGAGGCCTAACGTGGTTCTTCTTGACTTCGAGAAGAGAACCATGTTCGTTATCGCATTCCCGGCACCAGCTGACAAAAACATCATACCTAAGGAGAATGAAAAGAAAGAGAGGTATAGAGACCTTATGAGGGATTTGCGACGATTGTATACGGAATATTCTGTTAAACTATTCGTCCTTATCATCGGCGCTTTTGGAGGTGCAAAGCTTTCACTGATTAGTAGCCTAAAAAGTATTCCTGCGTGTGAAAAATATGCTAAAACACTTGCGGGAAAAATGCAGAAGCCGGTCGTCCTTGGGTCGGACCTTGTCCTCAGGGTGCATGAGACTTTTGCCGCATCATCGTATTTATTCTGTTACAGACTGTAGCCATCTATCTCACGGTCGTCAGACATGGTTATAGCTGAAATTTTACCGCGATTTCGCTGAGATTGGTTAAAAACGGTAAGGCTACCAAATACAGGTATGAGTAAAGTTTAAATCATAAAAATAACATTGGAAATGAGCAAATTTAGTTTATGGAAAAACGACAAAAGTTGAAATAAAACGTTTAATAACAACATTTTTTTTCAGAATGCACATTTTTTCAAACGGAACATGAAATTTCGTCTAGTCTAATACCAATGCAAGTAACGAATTATAATAATATACGAGTACATTTATGGGAATGATATAAAGTTTCAGGGATACACTCGAGTGCGAAGCACGATATACGTCATGAGAATGTGTTCATTAAAGCTGAAGGAGCTTTAGCAAAAGCGTATTCACAATCACCAAATTACTGTTGTTGATGCTTTCACCTTTAGTTTTAAAAAGTTTACCCTCAAAGTTCGAGCGGGTAGCGTAAGGTAAATACATTATCGAGCTCGAAGCATAAGATAAATATATTATCGAGCCCGAAACGCGAGAACCGACAGTCGCGCGCTTACACTTGTGATCGAAGCGAGCAAATATAATTTTTAATTTTTATTTGGCGCGCCAATAGCGACTAATGAGGGCCGCTGCGCCAGTCAAGCGCAGTAGCTCAACATGCCAAAGTTGGGATCACTGCTTTCAAGTCTAGGGTGAAATTCCATGCAAGCAAAACGTAAAATGAACAGCCAATTACAGAAAACCTCTAGATTTCGATCTTCTCAAACGTGTTCTTTCATTGGCTGTCATTGGCTCCATTTCTCTAACGAATGAACACGTGAGCCAACGAACGAATGATAAATGTGTACTTACTGTTGTGATTCGTAGGCGAAGAAAAAAGCTAAGAAAATTTTTTTTATCAATTTTGTACTCAAATGTACTAAGAAAAAGTACAATGTCGAGTGTACTGAAAATTCGAGAGGCGTACTTACGTACTCACCAGCCGGAAATAGTACGCAAAAAGTACAATTGTAGTCAAAAAGGCAACACTGATCGGACTATCCCTTATTCCGATTGATGCAGCACGGACTTTCAGAGAAAAATTTCTAGTCTTACGAAGAAGTGAGAATTGGACTCGATGAATAGTTGGCCTCAAAAAATGAACAGTTCCTTTGGGAAGGAATCCATGATTTGGCAGAAAGATGAGGAAAAGCTGTACAAAACGACAGCCAACACTTTGATTATTAAGGTAATTCTTATTGTTATGTAAAGAAACTGCCAAATTCTGCGGCAAAATGGACATTATTAACCGAAACACCTATTAATATTATTTTTAACTGTCTTTTCTTAGATAAGTCTTAGAAATTTGCGGTTTTTTCTAAAATATTTAACTTTGCTTCGCCTTTATATTTATGAAGAAATAATAAGTCTACTACAACAAAAATGATTTTTCAACTAATATTGTTGTTATAAGTGAATTATTTTCGCTCTTTTCCCAATGTATAAAAAAATTAATTTAAAGAAAAAAAGCAATCTTACATATGAGGCAAAAACCAAGAATAGAATAGTTAGGAATAGGTGGAAGGACTAGGTCTTAAAATGACTTGTAAAAGTTTTGTTTCGGATGACAACTAGCATTTTATTGCAAAGTGTCAAAGAAAAACCTTAAATTACAAATATTCTAATATGAGCCCCCCCCCCCCATCCGGCCCTTGAGAAAACAGAAAGAGATTGTTCAAAATGTAGTTTTCTCAAATGTTTATTTAATAATTGTTAATAACTAAGCAGAAGAAGCAAAGTTAAAGATTTTATGAAAAAACCACAACATTTTAGCACTTGAAAATTTGACTAAAAGTGAATTTTTTAACCTGCATTTCGTAGAATTTCCCTGAGAGAATATTATTTAAAATAATAATATATTGTTTAAAAAATTACTCTTGTTAGCATTGGTGAATTGTCACTTCCCTCTAATTGAAAATTGGACAAGTGGAAATTTTTTGAAAAACCGCGTCTTTCTAACTCCATTCTATAAGAAAATTGCTAAAAACAATAATAAATTACTTAAACAATATAAGTGAACATCTAAGTATCGGTATCAAAGGGTATTTGATGTACCAGAAACAGTTTGCATTGAAAAAAACAGCAAAAAAGTCATAATTAGTGCTAAAAACTCTTATGGTATCCATATTTGAAAAGTGATATTTTATTCGTATTCTATGGCTAATCGTGAACAGAAATGTTGAGTTTCAGCTTCATTGAAATAATATTAATTATTCTGGATCAGATTGACAAAAACGTCTGTTTTTCTTATGAGAAATATGTGTTAAACTCCATAGAGCATGCGGCCACTCTAAATATAATATTTTTCCGAAAAAAATGAATTTACTTTCGTGTGGACTCGAACAAATTTCTGGGGTTTTCGCAACTAATAGTATCATCAATTAATTGGAATTGTTAAATTTTGTAACAAAAAAAAATTTTTTTGTGAAAAAATAGTTAATTTTTTTTACCAAAGATATCAATTTTAAACTACAAACATAAATTTTTATGTAAAAAAATTCTTCAACCAAAGAAAAATTAATTGTCAAGAAAGTAATTGAACTTTCAACAACAAAATATAACTGTGAAACAAAACACGTGATATTTGATATTTAAACCCGAGAATATTTCAATTTTAAATAGAAAGCAGTTAAATTAAAGCAAAAACGTAAATTTTTAACAAAAAATTTAAATTTAAACAAAATTAAATTTTTTTAACAAAATACACTTAGATTAGAATATAATTATTATGGATAGGTATATCATTATATTTACCAATGAAACTAAAGAAAATTGCTAGAGTGAGGAGAGGAGCACCAACATTGATCTTCATTTTCGTTAAGTCGAGGATCCTGATTAATGGAGATTGCTGAATTTCGTATAATGAAATAAAACCTTTCTGCAAGAAAAATAAAAACAAAATCAAATAAAAATATTAAAAACAAAAAATTGCATTCCTACCAACACAATGAAAATTATGTAAAAAAAGGAGAAAAAGAGCCTCTTTCAATTCAGAAAAAAACTTAAAAGTAAAGTTTATCATTTTTCCAATTCTTAAAAATTTTTAAAAGCAAAATTTAATTGTTTCGAGCTAACTAAAAATCGTAAAAAATCAAAATTCCTGACTATAAAACATTGTGGGGTGAAATTTATAAAATTTAGAACTATTTTGAAAGCTATCAAGATATGAAGAAAAAATTCTAAGATTCGTTGAAAATTTTCTAGGATTTTTTATTTTGAAAAATCAATATTAGGACAATATTGAAATTTACCGATTATAAAATTTCCGAATAATAAGATCAATTCCAAAGAAAATTTAAGAAAAATGCAATTTCCATATAAGAAAATTCCCTGACAATAAAATGCCTGTATAGTAAAGTTTTCCGAATGATAAAATTAAGGCAAAGAATTTTTTGCATATGCAATTTTATTATTATGACAAAATTTTACTTTGTCAAAAATAATTTAAGATAACGAATAGAAAATTGTCTTCTTCTTTTGTACGGAAAATTTGTCTGGCAATTTATATGTATTAAAATAGCTTACTAGAACCCAAATTTGGTTTAAAATTGTACTATTTCGCTATTCGTTTAACTGAAAATTAAGCTATTACATGTTTTACTGCAAATTTATCAGTTTTAATTAAAAATTATCTATTTCATTCCAAATTAGTCTTTTCTTGGTGAAAAATTAATTTTCAGTGGTTGAGAATTTACTTATGTAATTTAAAATTAAAATATTTGCTGAAAATTACCGCCCTGAAGTTGGCCCCCCCGAAGTTCACATTTTCAAAAATTTTCTTCTTGCATACGTTTGAACGTCGTTTGTACTGTTTGTACATTTATTATTTTCGTTTGTACCCTCCCGGTTACGAAATCAGGGGCGAAATTTATTTTGGGGGGCTAACTTCACGCATACCCCGAAATTTAAATTACCAAGAGGGTACAAATGGAAATATTAAATGTACAAAAAGTACAAACGACATAGAAAGGTATGCAAAGAGAAAATTCGAGAAAATTGAATTTCGGGGGGATAACACATTTTTATTTTCTCGTAGCCGGGCAACAAAGAGAGTACAAACGGAAATATTAAAATTACAAACGGTACTAACGAGGTAAGAACGTATGCAAAAAGAAAATTTGAGAAATTTTAATTTCGGGGGGATAGCACGACATTTTTATTTTTCCGTAGCCGGAAAACCAAAAGGGTACAAACGAAAATATTGAATATACAAACGGTACAAACGTATGCAAAAAGAAAATTTAAGAAATTTCAATTTTGGGGAGTGGCACAAAATTTTGATTTCCGCGTAGCAGGACCACAAAGAGGGTAAAAAACGGAAATATTAAAAATACAAACGGTACTAACGACCCAGTGGGCACATAATTTAGCAACGTCTTAACAACATCGTTACGACATCTTTACGACAACTTTACGACATCCTATGTCCATACCGGTTCGGTGTCTTAACGATATGGTAAAGACATCGTCAGATCATAGACTTATTTACGATATCGTAAAGACACCTTAACGACATGGACATAGGATGTCGTAAAGTTGTCGTAAAGATGTCGTAACGATGTCGTTAAGACGTCGCTAAATTATGTGCCCACTGGGGACGTACGAACGTACCCTAGTAGCAACGTCTGACTTGTATGACAGAGGCCAGAGTCTGGCCCAGCGTCCAGTCCCTCTAGTGGACCAGACTGGCGGGAGAAATGATCAGAGCAGAAGAAAAACAGAATCTGGTGAATAAAGGAACCAAAATTCTGGTATTTAGTTTAAACACAAGTAATTAATGTAGAAATTAATTAATGAATATTATTCCACGTTTCGTATCATATTTCAAAAAAACATACAAATATTGTTGACAGAAAATTCAGTTTTTAAGCCGTTTCGGTGTCTTTACGACATGGAAATAGGATGTCGTAAAGTTGTCGTAACGATGTCGTAAAAACGTCGCTAAATTATGTGCCCACAGGGTATATTTCATTCCTTTCTGGTAGAATATACTGCAGAGACGCC
>NC_046661.1:142034585-142042102 GCF_010883055.1 Belonocnema kinseyi | reverse complement strand
GGCGTCTCTGCAGTATATTCTACCAGAAAGGAATGAAATATACCCTGTGGGCACATAATTTAGCGACGTTTTTACGACATCGTTACGACAACTTTACGACATACTATTTCCATGTCGTCAAGGTGTCTTTACGATATCGTAAATAAGTCGTATGATCTCACGATGTCTTTACGATATCGTAAAAACACCGAAACGGCATGGACATAGCTTGTCGTAAAGTCGTTGTAAAGATGTCGTAACGATGCCGTAAAGACGTTGCCAAATTTTGTGCCCACTGGGTAGATTAAAGCTATTACAGAAACATATTTAGTACCATTTTACGTTATTTTAATTTTGTCTGGTGTATATCATGACCAGTCTGGGCCAGAATCTGCAATGCCAGACTCTGGTACCAGAACAACACGCCAAAGCGGAACCAGCCGGGCGCCAGACTGCAAAGAGATTCTTCTTTTTCTGGCACCCAGCTGGCGTCAGTCTGCAGCTATCATGCTACTAGGGTATGCAAAAAGAAAATTGGAGAAATTTGAAATTTGGGTGGATGGCACGAAATTTTGATTTTCCCGTAGCCGGGCAACCAAGAGGCTACAAACGAAAATATTGAAGGTACAAACTATACAAACGACGTACAAACGTATGTGAAAAGAAAATTTGAGAAATTTGAATTTTAGGGCGATGCGTAAAGTTAGCCCCCCCCAAAATGAATTTCGCCCCTAATTTTGTAACCAGGAGGGTACAAACGAAAATATTGGGTCTACAAACTGTAAAAACGACGTACAAACGTATGCAAAAAGAAAATCTAAAAAATGTGACCATAGTAGGGCCAACTTCATAAAGGAGTGAAAATTCATGTATTTCATTACAAATTGAGCGGTTGGGTGCAAGAAAATTGTGAAAGTTTATGCAAGTACATATATCTATTTTTTTATTAGGCAAATCATGAGATTGTTTAATGAAGTAACATTATGTATTTTATTTTAAAAGTGGTTAAAGGCAAATCAGTGGTAAGATAATAGCCCTAAAGTTCTTGATTCAATTTTAGGCTATGTTTATATTTACATTCTAATAATCGAATGTTTACGATTATTATAAAAATCGCCAATGAGTTTCAATCCAGCACTTGGGTCTAAACCTCTATGCTGCGTAATGTCTTTCAATTACTATTTGTAAGAAGAAAATTAATTTCATGCTTTATAGCTCTCGTATTTGCAAATCCCATTTTTGCAACATTTTTCTTTGTATTTTTTAATTTATTTTTTATTTTTCAATAATGAAACCTTAACAAAACCTATACAAGAAAAATTTGTCAGCAACAAATAATAAAACTAGCTAGTTTTAGAAAAATAAGAGGTACTTGAAATCCTTCTTTAAAATTCATAACTTCAACTGCATTCTCTAAATAATTGATAAATATCTTCCCACTATTCATAAAGATGTTTTTAGTTTTTTCAGATTTGTTTAAATATGCTCCTACTTCTTTTATATTTATTGCTCTGATTCTTTTGAATTAAATCTAAATAAATGTTAAATTTCCCATGCTGAGTTTTTGAAGTAGTAAAAAATAATTTCCATATAATAATTATTTTTATTTTGAGTTAAGAATTAAATTAATTATAAGGCTTTCATTGTTTCGGCATATTTCTCAATATGCATTGTGAAAATTTGAAGGACAATTTTCAGATTTATACCACTCCATATTACCTATTGATTTTTATGAATAAGCACAACTATTCCGAAGCTTTTGAAATTATAAAAAATAATGTGCAGCCTATTTATAATAAATTATACTTACATGTTAAATAAAAAATGTTATGTAAAAAATGAAATTTTGCTCTTGTTTATAATAATAAAAATTTGTGTCTTCTGTCACATATTACCAAAACTTATTCTATTTATCAAATTTGAGAAGATCTCTTTATCTAAACTTCATCATTTTCATCGCCGTCCGACTCTTGCGGAGCTTCTGTGGTGTTAAATGATGCAAAATATGATGTAAAAAATTGCTTTCCTTGTTAGTTCAAATCTCAACACGTTATTTTTTCATCTATTGACGCTTTCGAATTATTAAATAAAAAATTATATTGCAATAACGTAACAAAAATCTGTTTACAAGCCGATTTTCCCCAGTGTAAGTCTAGTTTTTTTCACACGTCTGATACGGCGTTTTTTCTGGAAAATTCACAAACGCAATTACCTTATTTCTGGATTTTTTCGTGATATTTCTTTTCTTTAAAACAAAACAATTTTCTTTCCCGATTGATACTAAATGAACAAGAACAAATAATGAAAGACTAGGCGGTTTAATTAAAATTTTTAACCCAAATAATAGTTGCGAGCCTAATGGCATTCTTAATTTTAATAAAGTTATGACTAATACCAAGATAAAGATCACCAGCTGATTGGAGTTGGCAAATTGAAATTCAAACATGCTGTGTCGTTCATCAGGTATTCAAACTTTTTTGTAATTTTTTTGAGAAATCTCATGTTATTAGATAAATAAGAATAAGTTCTTCTGACTTCAGTTGAATTGATTTTTAATATTAGTTCATCTGGCTCAAATCCTGAGTCCAGGGCAAATGTTGAATTAAAAAAAAAATAATTCAGTTCCTTCAATTTCCAAAAGTACATTTTTGATTTAACATGTGAATATAATTTATTATAAATAGACTGCAAATTATTTTTATAATTTCAAAAGCTTCGGAAGAGTTATACTTATTCATAAAAATGAATAGGTAATATGGTGTTGTATGAATCTAAAAATTGGCCTTGAAATTGTCACAATGCATGTTGAGAAATATGCCGAAACAATGAAAGCCTTATGAAGCACGAGCATATTTAAACAAATCTGAAAAAACTAAAAACATCTTTACGTATAGTGGGAAGATATTTATCGATTATTTAGAGAATGCAGTTAAAGTTATGAGTTTTAAAGAAGGATTTCAAGTTCCACTTATTTTTCTAAAACTAGCCAGTTTTATTATTTGTTGATGACACATTTTTCTTGTATAGGTTTTGTTAAGGTTTCATTATTGAAAAATAAAAAATAAATTAAAAAATACAAAGAAAAATGTTGCAAAAATGGGATTTGCATGAATTGCAAAAATGAATATTTGCATAAAGCATGAAATTCAGTTTGTTCTTACAAATATTAATTGAAGCACATTACGCAGCATAGAGGTTAAGAGCCAAGTGCTGGATTTAAACTCATTGGCAATTTTTAATATAGTCATAAACATTATATTATTAGGATGTAAATATTAACATAGCCTAAAATTGAATCAAGAACTTTAGGGCTATTATCTTAACACTCATTTGCCTTTAAGCACTTTTAAAATAAAATACATAATGTTAGTTCATTAAATAATCTCATGATTTGTTTAATAAAAATAGATATATGTACTTGCATAAACTTTCATGATTTTCCAACACTTGACTCTTACTCTTCTCCCAACCCTACTTTCGGCTTCACGCAGGTTGGGTCGACTCCCATGGGCGCGTTTGACCACTTATAGCGACACTAGCGCAATCTACAAGGAGGTGGCAAACTAAAGCGTATCCATGGCAACTAAAGTGTATCCATGGCAACTAAAGCGTATCCATGGCAACTAAAGCGTATTCGTGCATAATTCGTGCATAATTCTCCAATAAATGATGAATTACATAACGCATGAAATGTAAACATTTTTCAACATTTTATTTATTCGCATTATAATAGAGAAGTAAAATCAGTGACATCCTGGCACAGCACAAACATTTCAATTTACTTTAACTTTGTTTATTTTTCAATGTCCTGATTTCACTGATTTCAGTTCATACGGCGAGACACAACTTTTTTGAACTTAGCAAAATTTGAAGTTTGTTGACGAAAACATAACCTCAACGAAAACTAGAATGGCGGCGGCAAGATATTTTAAGAAAATATTACCCCCACTTATGTCTCTACAGTAGAGCCATGGGAGTCGACTCAGCCTGACTTCACGGATTATTATTTTCATTCGGCTGTCAATGTCAATCTGTTGTGTATCGCACTGCTTTACCGGGAGACATCTCGCGAACTTCGAGAGCATGGACATATGAAATACGGGACTAGGCATGCCATCCTAACATTGGCGAGCGGGGTTAAATCCACGGGAGGGGGCGAATTGCATGAGTGGGGAGAGCCGCCATCTTACGATGTGCCATTTGATTATGCGCACGAGCATTTTTGCCGACAAACTGTGCATGAAAATGTAAACATGTGGGCTCTGCCATGTTTGTCGTGGGACATCAAAAGGTGGCGGATCTCCCCCCCTCATTGCATCACCCCCGCAATGGCATGCCTAGTCCCTTGTTTCCTATGTCCATAGCGAATATCCATGGACAAAGGAAACGAGGGACTAGGAATGCCATTGCGGGGGTGATGCAATGAGAGGGGGAGGTCCGCCACCTTTTGATGTCCCGTGACAAACATGGCAGCGCCCACATGTTTATATTTTCATGCACAGTTTGGTAGGATAATCCGATTTGGAACCAATTTGCATCTCCCACTCTTTTAAAAATTGATTATCCAGTTTTTTTAGTAGTTAAAAAGACTAATAAGTCACACAAATTATCAATTGAGCAGTGTAAATTTTTAAGCGCCGCCAAAAACTCATTAGTAGTATCACGTAATCGTTTGAGATAAGGATTCCCCCAATCCTTATAATCCTCAGAAAATACGGGTAAAGTAACACAGACTCACAAACAAAAATTTGTTTTAACTGCGTACGAGAAAAGTATATCCTTATGTATTTTGAGCTGCTAAATGCGAAGTCGACCTCAGGATTGGGATATTACGGTGAAATTTTCCCCTTGCCTAGGGAAAAAGTCTAAAATCTAGAGAATTGTAGAACTACGAAGGTATTTATTGTAAAATAGCAAAATGTTAGTACTTTTAATACTCATACTGGCATTTTTATGTATTTTAAGTCGCTCAACCCAAATTCGACCTCAGTAATTTCCCTAGGCGTCAGATGTTTCCCTAAGCCTAGGGGAAAGTCTTAAAACTAAGAGAATTCTGGGACTTGTTAATATAATATTTGCATGATGGCAAAGTGAAGCGAAACTTAAAGTTTATTTAGTAGCTGAATTCAAATTTGACTTCGATTTGATTTGCAGGGCGTTAAATTTCCCCTAGCCTAGGGGAAATAACGAAAAACATAAGTGCAGCCTCAGAACTTTTCTACAGAGCTTCTCTTTTTCTCTAGTCAAGGGAAAAAAGTGAAAAATAAAAAAAGACTTAGGTTTTATGCAAACTATATTTAACAAACACAGAAAACGATGAACGAATACAAAAGCTGTTTGCGTTTCGCGAAATTTGGTTGAAATGTCACATCGGTATTTCGATACACTGTCTCCATCTTTTTCTCACCTAGAGAAAAGAATAGATTTGTCAGAAAAGTTAGTGGTTAATTTAAGGGAACTAGTAATTTTCAAATATAAATTTCACACATACCTGACGCCCAGGGAAATTTGTGAGGTAGAATCTGGATTCAGTGACTTAAAATACATAAAAATGCCTGTATTAGTATTAAAAGTACTGACATTTTGCTATTTTACAATAACTACCTTCGTAGATTCCAGAATCCCCTAGATTTTTGACATTTCCCCTAGGATTCAGTGGCTCAAAATACAAAAAGATATACTTTTCTTGTACCCAGTTCAGACAACTTTTTTATGGGGCTGTGTAATTCGAGGATTTATTAAAAAATCGTGAGCACTTAGATACGCATCTTTAATTTGTAAGAATTTATTTTTAATAAGATAATCGAGACTTTTGCGCTCTGCCGTGGCCGTTAAAGCTTTAATTTTTAAATATTAATTTTCACATTTCTCCGATCTTTGATGCAAGAGTGTAATTCTCGATTTTACTATAGCTGTTGTAATGTTGGACTTGCCCAGATTTAAGCTGTTGACAATCATCAGTTGGTGAACTTGTTATTTTCTCAAGTGCATGGAAGAACATTGCGCCTGATCGATTCTACAAAGACTTTATGAAAGAGCACTCAAAACATGATAAGATAGAGCGTGATCTTGAAGATAGCGAAATAATTAAGCATGGTAGCACTAAGTCCAAGCACAGCGACTAAATTTCGAGTTTTATAAAAAAATTTCTTGCTTTAATTTTAATAAAGCTCAAATGACCATGTTTAAAAATGTAGAATGTTTTTTTTTATTTTATTTTTTTATAAATGTTTAAGCTAGACTTCGCTGGATTCATGCAAAGTCAATGAAAATTCAGGATACTCAGCCAATATCAATTTATTAATACGTATTTGAGTCTGGAAGACTAGGACCTCCTTAATTATACTCAACTTTCACTCTAATCAAAACTCTCAGGAGGGACTAGCTAACTAGAGAACGATCCACCGCGGTTCACGTATTATCGCACACGTAATGGAATCAAGGAAGTTAAGTTTTTGCCCAAAAAGGCGAATGTTCAAGAAACGGCATAGTTAATTTTCTACTAAATAGACAAATAAACCAAGAAGATTAGATTTATGTTAAAATAGATAAATTTTCGTGAATAAATTACTTTAGCTTAAATACTTAAATACTTCAGCTTTCAGCAAAGCAAATAATTGAAAAAAACTAATTTTTAATCAATGAAATAAATTTGCAAACAAAAAAAACTTTTATATTTACTTCAATTTTAGCTTATCCAAAAGTGCTTGACATTCTTTTTTAACGTTTGCGTATCTTTATTGTTTAGACTGTCATTGAACTCTTGAGGGCCACATTATTCTAGAATTTTATCTGAACTCACATTTCCAAGCCTATCATAGAAAATTGTATTCCTTAACTTTTCATGTGTGAATTATAATTGCAAGCAGTAATAATAATAACCATCGCCCTTGGCCCCCCCACCCAAATTCTTCCATCCCCATTTTCCATCCCCAGTCATAACTTTCCTTCACCTAATTACTCTCATTCATAATAATTTCCCCTACTTCACTTCATTTCTTACTTCCTCCACTTTCTTTCTTGCAACACTCGTTGCAACTCCCTTACATGGTCTCTATACCTCTCTTTCTTTTCATTCTACTTGGCTATGATGTTTGTGTCAGCTGGTGCCGAAAATTCGATACCGAACATGGTTTGCTTCTCGAAGTCAAGAACAACTACGTCAGGCCTCAAGTGTGCAACAGAAATAATTGTCGAGAATATAAAGTTCCAGTATATGCGGCACTTCCCATGCTTAACAATTGATTCGATTTCCCTAGGAGCATTTAGAGGAGCGATATAAATTTGAATGCCGTAAGAGTGACAGTGATGGTAATAAAGCACTCTTAGTGCCGCATTGTGCCGTTGGATGTAGGTTGTTCCTGCGTGAGTTGTTCAACTAGATAGTATGTAAGCTAAATGCTTCCCACAAACTATGGCAGTACTGATGAGTTAAAGCATGCCGCGGATTTTCTGCAAAGGGCTCTGTTTGCCCTATTGCACAACGCTCTTGTCTTTTTGCGGAGCTTCTCCAGGTGCGTATTCCACCATTCTGCTCA
>NC_046661.1:142027244-142034485 GCF_010883055.1 Belonocnema kinseyi | reverse complement strand
TATTCCACCATTCTGCTCATTTCCTAAACTTAACCGTGCTTGTGGGACAATTGTTTTCACACAATGCAGAGACTAGGAAATGAGCAGAATGGTGGAATACGCACCTGGAGAAGCTCCGCAAAAAGACAAGAGCGTTGTGCAATAGGGCAAACAGAACCGAGTTTGACAGACTGGGACATCTATAAGACGGCTCAGTATGATTACAACAAAAATATAAGGAGATATAAGCAGGAAGACTGGAGGGGCTTCTGTGACGAATCGAAGGATATTCCAGAAACAGCAAGGCTCTACAAAATCCTAGCAAAAAACCCGGAAGCTCGCCTTGGGCTCATAAGGCTCGAAAATGGCCAGTTTGCCGAACGCAAAGAGGCAGCGCTGAACCGTCTGATGGAAGTTCACATTCCGTGTTTTCAGCGAATTCAAACCCACCTAGAGGAGGAAGACTGGGGCCAAGAATTGAGGAGGGCCGACTGGAATTTTGCCTCAAGGGTTGTAGCCAGCAAAAAGGTGGAATGGGCTGTGGGTCCTTCTGCCCATCTAAATCACCAGGGGCGGATGGCATCTACCTAGTGCTTTTACAAAAAGGCCTGGAATTCGTCGTCTCTCCACTGACAAAGCTATTTAGGGCAATTATCGCTCTAAAATATGTGCCATCGGCATGGAAGGATGGTAGGGTGGCCTTCATTCCCAAAACCGGGAGGGAGAGCTACTCTACTGCAAAGGACTTCAGACCGATCAGCCTGACGTCTTTTATTCTAAAGAGGCTGGAGAGGCTGGTCGAGAGATATATCAGGGATGAAGTACTTTTCACCTCATCGCTACACAGAGGGCAGAATGATTTTCAGGCAGGCTGCTCGGTAGAGACGGCGCTCCATGCTGTTGTGGCAAAATTGGAGCAGTAGCTAAAACAAATGGGTATGCTGTTGGAACGTTCTTGAATATAGAGGGAGCCTTCAGCAATGCCCCTTCAGAAGTCAGCTGTCGGGAGGCTTTGAGGTGTGGTGTACCAAACCAGCATAGGAAGTATGTTACGCCGAAAGGAGATTCGAAACCAGATGGGGTGAAGGTCTAGTTAAAGAAGTAGCGCCGCGGGGGTGTCTACAGGGAGGTGTCTTGTCGCCCCTCCTGTGGTGCATAGTTTTGGATGGTCTCATTCGTAGGCTTAATGAAGTATTATACTCAGGGATATGCGGATGACTTTGTAATCCTAATTAGGGAGGCTCATCTGGAAACTTTGATGGGCCTTACAAGGTCGGCGCTGCGCGTTGTGGAACTCTGGTGCGATAGCTCAGGGCTTTCGCTAAATCCGAAAAAGACCAAAATGGTCATTTTTATGAAGAATTAAAAGATGCCGAAGGTTGAAGCTCCTGTTTTCTGTGGCGGGAGGCTGACGTTCTCAGACTCGGTTAAATACCTAGAAGTCATCCTAGATAGCAAACTGAGCTGGGCAAAGCACCTGGAGACCCAATGCAGGAAATTCGTCATGACTTTCTGGATGTGTAGGAGAGCTTTTAGGTTGACGTGGGGAATAGGGCCCAAAATGCTTGCATGGCTCTAATCCGCGGTCTTTAAACCGAGGCTCCTTCATGCGGCTGTAGTCTGGTGTCAACGGGCAGAACTCAAAACGATGCAGGACAGGCTGCGACGATTGCAAACGTTAGCATTTAGGGTTAAACGGGAACAATGAGGACTACGCCTACAGCTACGATATGCTTCATGCTATTCGAAGAACCTCTTCACCTTGCGATAACTGCAAAAGCGGCACACACGATAGGCCATCTTGTGAGAGTAAACAGATGGATGGCCAGATGTGATGTAGTCAATCACACACTGAATGTGGGACTCGGTCTGTCTTATCCAGCCTATCTTTATGGCAAGTTGATGCATTTGTCTTTTGGTCTTATGATCAACCGTTGGTTTTGTTTCACGGTTCGCATCGGCCAAAGCTCTCGCTGCATTATACACACAATAATTGGTAGCCCAGAGATCGGATTCTCCTGAAAAATGTCCACGAAGATCGTCATATATTTCAGCCAGCTATTTAGGCTTAAGAGAAACCTTGGTGTTGATGTTTCTTCGGGTTATAAAGCATCGCTTTTCTTCTATTGGATGCCTGTCCGCGGTTGGTCTTAGTGTTGCCTCTCTTTCTCTGTTGCCGGCTTGTTCTAGCTGTGGTAGAGTAGGCATTCTGCTTTCATAACCCCTTCTTCGGAGTAGTTCGGCATGGTTTCGCAGACGTTGCTGCGAAAAGTGCGATAGCTCCGGGTGTTTCTCGCACCACAGAGCATGCAGCCGTGCCATGTAACCCCGTTCGGGGGCCACACTTGCATTGTAACACTCTAGCAAGTCGTGATTTAGTCATTCCGTCCACCCAAAGATCCCGAGATCCCGCTGATCCATCGCATTGAATCCATTTTCATCGGCTCCCCCAGCTGTAGAGTGGTCGGCATTGTTGGCCGACCCATTTTAGGGAGATCTGCGCGTTCTGTTGTTTTGAACCGCACTTACTACAACTATGTTTTGTGTTGTCGTTGTTCTTCCCACGAGAAGCTAGGTAAAGGGGTTCGTCCATCCTTGTAGATCTCCGCATGTAAGGATAAGGTTGCGTACTCTGAGAGGTCGCCCGGTATCCCAGAGTCACCGTTCTAGACACCTCGCCCAGGTGCCATTCAAATCGGTTCCCCACACCGCATCCTGCGGGTGGGGGTGGGGGAAAGTTCGAAATCTTTAATTGGAACCCCTATTTTTCATTGCATATTCGGATTTTTTGGATAAAACCATAACCATCATTGTAAATTTAAATCAAAAGAAGCTGAATAGATTAGAATAGAACCAATTTTTAATAACAAAGTTAAATCCTCACTCGAGGCAGATGAATCCGCAACCAAACAGTTATTTGAATTTTTAAACAAAAGATAAGCTTTCCGTAAAGTAGATCAATTTGCAATAAAATAGTTACAAGTAGGTACCTAAAGGCATTAATTTTTAAAAGCTAAATCAAGTTAACAAACATAATTGTTTGAACAATTTATCATTCATAAAAATTTTCTCTTAGAAAAATGCTAGAAACTCGGAGTTTTTTTTATAATATTTTCCACTTTAAATTCTAATAAGGTTCTAATTAAATCAAGTTGACAAACATAATTGTTTAAACAATTTATTATGTTTAATAATATTTTGCTAGAATAATGCTAGAAATTTGGAGTTTTTAAAATTATATCTGCATGTTATCGTTCACTTTATAGTTTTCAGTAACCACTTCCAAAATAATGACATTCGTAATATGATTTACATAGAAAATTTTAAGAATATTTTAAATGCGTGTTTGGTTTCCATAAAGAAATAAAGAATCATTTTTGATTTTCCAAGTTTAAAAATAAATTTCGGTGAATTGCAAAATAAAGCAATTCTAAGTTTAATTCTTTTAAGATTATTATTTCCGAAAAAAATAATTAAATTTTTTACAGGCATCTTAAGTATATTTTTTTATGATTTGAAAAGTTATATATATTTTTTTTGTTAAACTATTTAAATTATTTTTGCATCTCTTAAAAACTTCTGAATATCTGTTAACCTAATCGATTTTTTCAAAACAATTTTTGAAACAATTTTTTCATTATCTTCAAACTTTAAAATTCCTTAAATAGGTTCAAGATTTTGTTTTAAATCTTTAGAAATCTACATTTTCGTTAAAATTTAGTTAAAATGTTTTTAAACGTTAATTTTTTTTCGAAATATCTCAAATTTATTTGAATTTTCCCTAAAACTTTTTAATCATTCCTGCAAAATAAAAGGAAAACCTTAAAATTTTCTGATTTTCGTGTAAAATTTGGGTAATATCTTAAAATCTTTTGAAATATTTAAAAAAAATTAATTTCCTAAGATAAAAACCCATTTTTAATTTTTAGAGGAATCTTAATGTTTTCGTATATAATTTGATTTTTAATTATTTGGAAACTTTTTAACTTTTAAATTATTTAAAAAATTTTTTCAAAACTACTGAATTTTATTTCAAATTATTCGACTTTTTCCTACTATTTTTAATAAAACCTGCAAATTTTTGAAAAATGCCTGAAAATCTTTCAGATTATTTTTTTTTACAATTTTGGAAACCTTTTCAAATCTTTTCAAAAATATTTTTAAGACAAATGACGGGGTTTATACAAAAAATGTGCACTTTTACTCGGAAATACGAATTTTAAGTAAAAATATACATTTTCAACTTAAGGAAATAGTTTAATTTTCAATCAAACATTTGAATATAAATATTTATATGAAGTTTCCACCAAAAAGAAGAATCTTCTACAAAGAAACAAGACTTTTCAATACATAAGTTTTTAACCAAATAATGGATTTTCAACTAAATGAAAGTGCAAACATAAATAAAATATTTATATTTTAAGATGAAAAATCGATTTTTGCAACAACGATTTTTCAACTAAAAATATTTAAATTTGCAACAAAATTAATTTTTAACTACAAAATTGAATTTTCATCCAAGAAGATTTTGAACTAAAATAATTAATTTTCAACCAAGAAATATACTTCTTAAATTTAATAGAGAAATTATAAACAAAATAGTTGAATTTTCGTCGAAATAAAATTCAGTTTGACTTTTTAACATCAAAATATAGGTTTAAAAAAAAATAAATCGATAGATATACTTGAAAATACAACCTAAAAAGACCGAACATTTTCATGTTCATCAAACATTTTTTATCTAGATATAATCCCAGGTAAGTACAATCAAGCGAGGGGTACATCCACAATGGAAATTCAGTATTTTTTTATGACATAATTTGGGCTTTTTTTGGTCACATACCGATTTTTGGGTTCTCTTATTTCTCTCAAAAAGCCGGACTCTTAGGTGGAGATGCTGACCACTAATACCTCCAGTAGGGAACATTTGAAAAATTAAAAAAATAAACAGCGCGATAATTTTGGGCATTTTTCGGGCCCGTTGAAAATTAAAAAATTAAATGTGAAAAACAACCCCTATCTTCTAAAAACTTCCATTACAATTAAAAATGATCCTAAAGTAAATGTAAGCATATTAAAATTTTGGGCTTTTTTGGCTCTGGTTAGGCACCAATACCGATTTTTGGGCTCTTTTATTTTTCTTAAAAAAAACGAACTGTTCGGTTCGAGGTGCTGTTCGCTAACCCCTTTTACTACAGCAACTTAAAAAAAATTGTAATCAGCAGCGCCAGAATTTTGGGCTTTTTTGGGCTCTCAAAAACTGCAAAAAAATATTTTTTCAGAACTTAAAATAAAAATTTAAAATAAAAATAATTTCAATATTTAAAGAAAACGCACCTTTTAGAGCTGGGAATGTTTTTCTTTCACTTGCTGCTTTTGAATAGAAACTAAAAAAATGTGTCTTATATAGTGCAAAAGTAATAAAAATGATACTATAAAGTTTGAGTAGCTTTGAAATAGACTTAAAAATGTTGCGATAACGCGTATATTTTTTTAGAGGTAAACAGTTTTTTCGAACATCAAATTTAACAGAGATTAGGAATTTTAGAAAAAAATCGTGTATTTCTTGCACATTCTTTTTTATTACGCTTACATTTAGCAGAAGTAAATAATTTTATTGTGAAATTGTATAGAAGAAACCGAAGTTTCGTCGCAGATTACATTTTTGAGAAACTAATTCTTACATTTTTTTTGTACTTTTGGAAATAACCAAAATCATAAAAATGTTTACTGAAAATTTGTATTTACGCCGGGATAAATTAAAACAATTTGAATCACACTATTCTAATATAAAAAGAATCAGCTCTATAATCATTTCATTTTTGGAATTAGGACGTACATATTTTGCGTATCTAATGCAAAGTAAAAATTGAGACCCTGAGCATTTGGTTAAAAAATTCTAAAAGTTGACTCATAGTGACTAAAGGCGAGCATGCAGAATGAAAAATATGTTTAAACTGTCAACTTCAATATTAAAAATATCCTGCCCAAATTAAAATTAAAAACCAACATACGAATTTGACCAATTTGACTACAGGCAACTCAATAAGGATGCGGACCAGGATGCCTACTTTCTACCAGTTTCAGATGATATTTTAGATCGACTCGGATGAGCAAAATATTTATCAGCATTCTACATGAGTGCTGGACTTACAGGAAAGGAGTGCTTCGTCTATATTGATGACATTGTAATATTTGGAGAAACCTTGGAAGAACATAACAGAAACTTAATCACTATTTCAGAAAGAATAAAAAAACTTGAATGAAAATTAGAACCTACTAAGTGTGAATATCTCAGAACTGAGCTTGAATATTTAGAACACGTAATTACAGCAGAAGGAGTAAAACCTAACACAACCAAAGTTAAAGCGATCCACAATTTTAAAGAACCTAAAAATCTCAAACAGATTCAGTCATTTCTGGGACTTGCCGGTTACTATAGAAAATTTGTTGCAAACTTTTCAGCCATAGCGAAATCTTTATCGTAATTAATATAGAAGGACACTATTTTTGAATGAACGCCTACATGTACTGAGAGTTTTAATACATTAAAAAGGCACTATGCGATTCATCCGTTTTAAGATTCCCAGGTTTCAAAGATATATGCACCCTAACAACTGACGCTTCTACCCACGGACAAGGTACAGTATTATCACAAAAAGGACACCCTTCTTTATTGATATCAAGAACATTAAATAAAGCTGAAGAAAAATATAGCACCAGCGAAAAAGAATTACTGGCCATAGAATGGGCAATTAAAACACTAAGACAATATCTGCTTGGAAAAACTTTTAAGGTGCAAACCGACCACAAAGCTCTTTTATGGCTCCGCAATGTCAAAGACCCCAGTTTACGATTATTGGGATAATAAAGCTGCAGACTGCCTATCAAGACTTTTTCTTATTCGAAAAAAATGTGTATTACAGGAAGCCTTCGAGGACGTCCTCATAGATGAACTAGAGGCACAGCTATCTGACATCAAAGAAATTGAAATTTTAGGTAAACTCACCCCTAAGAAATTAAAAACATCACACACTAAAAAAAATTGAGCTGTGACAGGGATATTATTCCTTATTATAGCTAAACATTTAGCTGAAAACGAACGAGGAATTTAGAAAGATCCCTGGATCAGCGAAAATGAATATCCTTGACCATTTTCTATATACCAGGGATATCGTATAGTCAAACAGCGAATAAGTATAGCTATAATAGGAATATTAAGAATAGGTGTCTGAAGCAATTATCGGAAGAGCGCCGGTGCA
>NC_046661.1:141994377-142027144 GCF_010883055.1 Belonocnema kinseyi | reverse complement strand
GGATTTCAGGGAAATTCCTTTTCGCGATACCAGACGAAAGATTGGCTACTGTAAGTTAATATATTTCTATAACAACTAAATTTTTTTTCTAATCTGAAGATAGTACAATTATACATAATCTGTCGAAAATAAAAAACTTTCGAACTTAGCAATTTTGTCCAAATTACTGATTTACGAGAACAATTCACATAAAGTAACTAAATGTTTAACTCTTCTAACTAAACGTTTTACCTAATCCAAGCGTACACTTTCTTGAGTTTAATCTATTCTTGATTCACTCGTTCGCCTCAAGAATTTTTTTTCCGTGCAGGAACTATAACGGCAAAACCTAAAATCACCGAAATTAAAATACTAAAACCCCAAGAAAAAGTTAAGATATTCAGTGGAGAGAATCCAGATCCATCCATAGATCCCGACGTGGAAGAAAATTAGCAGGAAACACCTAAAATCCCCAAGTCAACTTGTAAAACGAATTCATGAAATGGCGATTAGATCCCGTTATCAACGAGTGAGTGAAAATTAAACCAAATGCTGTAGGAAAATTATGGAAGCAAGTTACAAAAGAATGCATGCCGAAATATGAAGAAGAGAACTAGTTAAATCATTTAGCTGGGTTATAGATGAAATTGGAGACAGAAAACTGACTACCGTAAAAAAAGAAATAATCCAAGAACCATTACAATTTTTATCGAACTATTATCCAGACACCGGATTCCATTTATGCTTCTCAAATACTCGCGAGCTTACTAAAGTTGAAAAGGAAAAAATTGTAAAAGAAGCTCACTTGACTTACCTAGGAGAAAAGAATATCTTAGGAAGATCGAAGAAAATTAGACATGGTTCGGAATGGACGAATAAACTGAAAATTACGTTAAAAAATGTCTCATTTGTCAAATACAAAAGACCACCAAAGTAACTGACTAAGCATCTGGTATATTACCCGACATCCCAATAAACCCGAATGATAGAGTAGCCGTCGAAATTTTTATACCTTCAACAAAAACTCAAAGACGAAATTAATACATATTAAGCATCCAAGACAGATATCTTGGTAACATGTAAATTGAATTGACATCATTTAGATGAAAAAACGAGATAGCGAATAGAATTAACGCTTTAACAATTTGTCAAATCAGAATGTTTTTAAATTTCTGATTTTAAAGTATTTTTAAACTGGCATTTATAAAGGTTTTGAAAATCTAAGAGTATTTAGTTGACCTTTTGTGCTCAGTTTACCGTATCTATTACCAATAATTGAAAAAAATCGTACAAACTTTACAAATAATAAGTAATCGTTCAGGGAGTGAATTAAGCCATTATTACTTGAAATAGAATAAAAATGGTCATTTTCCTGTTAAATGAAAGAAACAAATTTTAATATGTATAAAGTCTCTCAAATTAAAAAAAAATATTTACCCACACATCTAAGCAGACCCAAGTTTCTAATATTTCGTATACTATTAAAATTTTTCGAAAATTTCTTTACATTTTTTAAATAAGAAACATTGAATATAAATTTTACTCAATAAAGTTACTGATGGCATTTTTGTTTCAAACAATATTAATATTTTACATTTTCTTATAACTAAAAGAAAACAAAAGTGACCAAAAATGATGCATGTACACTGGCATTAATTATTGTCTCATAACTATTATGTCGCTTAAAGTAAAGTTGAAAGAAGTTAAAAATTTCAGAAGAAAACGCGACTTTCTGAAAATTTTTAAAGAGAGTATGATTAAAAATAATAATAAATTTAAAAATATATTTTTGTCAATTTGAAATAATTGCTACCTCACTCAATTCAAATATCGATTATTCCTGATAGGAAATACGTGTTAAACTTCATTTGGGTTGCGGATATTCAAAGTGTCTTCAAAAAAGAACGCAGTTATTGAAAACAAAAATTTAATTAATTCATTTTTGGGTTGGAAGTTCATCATTTTTACATTCCCATGTTTTATAATTGAGGAAGTATTAGAAATTTCAGGAATTTCACACCATATTTTTTCATCTGATCTCCACATTTTGTGATCATCTGAAGCTGACAATCAAGTTCTTTCGATGGCGCCTGGGTTTGACAGTTTTGTTGCTCATTACATTTTTTTTTGCAAAAATGCAAATAATTTTGTCGCAGAAGTTTAAAAAACGATGAAACTTATTCCTTCCAAAGGGATAAAGAATTTTAGGCAATAAACAATCATACAGTTTTGGCTCATTCTTTTTTATTAAGCATACATTTTTTATAACTAAACAGTTTTACTGTGCATTAAAATTCTATAGAAAAAAGCAAAGGATTCCGTCCCAGCTTTTTTTAAAAATCATTAAACTCACGATTTCAACAGAAATTGGATATATTTGATCAAAAAATTATAAATTTGATGTACTTTTCAAATAACTTGAAAATATAAAAACTTTTACAGCAACTTTTTATCATGCCGGAAGAAAATAAAAACAAATTTTTATTGCGAATGTATTTATTTAATGCTGGATTTTTTATTGCACATTAAATTTTATCAAGAACTCGTCAAATATTATGTCGCAGCAAGTTTAAAAAATATAAATTCACGATTTGGAGATAGATTAGGAATTTTTGAAAAACTAATTTTTATATTTTCTTCTACTGTTGGAATTATTCAAAAACATAAGGATTGAAATCAATTTTAATTAAAGTATCCTGGCGCAAAAACTATTAAGCCTTAAACGTATTTTGCGTGTCTAGTGCATAGAAAATATTCAGAACTTTTTATCAAAAAATTCTCAAAGTTTACTATTGACAAATACTTAGTAATTTTTCAGTCAATCAGCCAGATGAATATTTAAAATTAGTTCTTTCATTAATTGCATAATTAAGGAATTCATTATATATACTTTTGTTATCAAACAATTAACAATAATTGTTTCGACTGGGATAATTAGTTTGTCAATTTTCGTAATTTTTATCATATAAAATAAGAAAATGTAATAGAACTAATTTATTTAATAACATTTTTAATGAACAACAAATAAACAATGAAAAATCATCTAATTTATAGTTCATCCTAATTTAGGTTTGACAAAAAATATTCTGGAAGTAATTTTCACAAAGAACGTGCATAAAATATGCACACAATTGATAGCACGTCAAGCTTATTATTTAAATAAAGGCTAAACAATTTATTGTTTTGTAACAAAAATAGGAAGGAATTGTACTTGTAAGGAACGACAGAAGTTAGGCAGTAAAAGTCACGTAAGTGGTGTTAGAAAAAAGTGTTGGGAAATATTTGTGCTTTTTTATCAATTCTGAAACAAAAATATTTTTTTAACAGCACGGTTGGTACATATCCTATAGACAATCAATAATAAAATAAATTATAAATGGCTAAATTCTGCGTAAAATAGGAAAACAAAAAGTTTTAGCTCTCATAATTCACGACTTATGATCATGACACGTTAACCCTTTCCATTCGGAAGGCTCTGTGAGTACTGAAAAATGTACTGCAACCCAATTTTGAAAGTTTGGTGGTATATGTGTATTTGTAGTTAGTAGTTACCCTAGCTCGGTACGACTCCACCTACCGACAGATGTCGCAACCGTTAGGCGGTTATTAGACCAACAGATGACATCACGTACAAAGGATGGGTTCTGTTACATTTTAAGCTACCGACAATCGGTAAAACAGTGAGGACAGTAATGCAGATTCCTTAACAGAAGGCATTGCAACATCGGTCGGTGAAACAAAGAAGTTGGTAATTTTGAGGTAATGTTCTATGATAAGTTGGTAAAACAGTGAGGTTAGTAATGGAGATTCCTGCTAACTTATGATTATACGGCTCTGTTTCATGCTAAGTTACCATTTTCAGGTAAAACAGTATATTACTATAGTTCGGTAGCGTACAGGTGGTGGTCACTCGCAATGTCGAGAGGGTCTGAACATACTTTGATCCCGTTCGGAGTATACGCCAGATGGCGCAGGGATTGCTCTCCCCGCACCTCACTCTGCTAGTCTAAGTTCAAAATTCCCAAAATGGCCAACAGTAACTACGGTAACTGTTCGTTGTTGTTTTCACCTGCAACATACTTCGAAAAACAATTTCACAATCTTCTTTCTTCATAAAAACACATATTCATACAGAAAACAGTACAAAAACAACTAGAAATACATAAATAAATATTATGAAAATTATTTATGTATTTCTAATTGTTTTTATATTGTTTTGTGTAATTTTTTTAGTTTTAAATCCATTATCTGAAAAGTATCTGGATATTATCGCGATTATCTAAACGGTCATCTATTATATTATCTTAGGGATATGATTATACTCTAGATAGCTCTAACTTCGACTTTGTTGCGACACATCTTAAGCATTGAGTGACCACCGCCTGGTAGCGTACCTTGTCAATCAAGGGTAATTAGCTATGAATAAGTGATCGCACCACTGTCAGACTTTTCAGTACTTTCTCACAACACTAATGATAAAATCTTTATCGTTCATAATAAGTAAATGCAAAATATGATTTTGTACATATTCTCTTTCTTCTCAGGTACCTATTTCGTATAGGGGAGGCTTGACTCTGTCTAAATTCATTTATAATACTGTTTCATTGATAGTAATACTGAGTGTATCCTGAATAAGTGATAATTGTTAAGGCAACAATAAAGCGAGAAAGACCTATGAGATTTTTTAATTCAGCAGGCAGATAACCTGGCCGATGGGGGTAAGCAACAGCAGAGACCAGCTTCAAAATCACCCATCACGTCTTGGTTAAGCCATAACCTCAAAAAAACGACGAAAAATCATGCACTGAGGCTAAAAAATTTCAAAATAATGCCAGTGATGCAAATTTTCACTTCAAAAACATGTCGACAACTGTGAAGGATCAACCCTTGCCTGATATCAACTTATTTAACATAACTTTACCCAAAAGAACTTGACCTCACCAAAACTGAATTAACAGAAATTTATTGAACTACACGTAAAGCTCTGGAAGCATATTTTTCCAGTAGCGAATTTATCTAACCTAACCTAACCTCATGAAACACAATTAAACTGATTGCGTTGTCCCGTTGTGTTTGCGGTACCGTTTGAATCAGCTTAGACTTAACCTGCAAAGAGGTCAAACCTATCCTAACCTTAAAAAACCTGACCTAATCTAACCTCACCTAACTTAACTTCACGTTACACAATTAAACTCATTGTGTTGTCCCGTTGTGTTTGCGGTACCGTTTCATTCAGGTCCGGCTTAAACTACATAGAGGTTTAACCTATCGTAACCTAACAAAACCTGACCTAACCTAACCTAGCCGAATGAAATTCAACCACACGTGTAGCGATGTAAGCGTACCGTTCTCAGTCTTAAATGTGTGCTATATTTAATAGGTTAGCTTGATCTTAAGCTACAAATGAATCTAACTTAACAGAACCTAACGAAATTTTGCTTAACGCAATACAACTTAACTTAAGTTTTCCCGTAGTAATACAATAAAATTCATATCATTGTACTACAGGTGGTTAAAAATTTAGACTCACATTACTCATTTGAAGAAACTTAGAACTACAAGTAAAATTGACCACCGTCACCACGTGGAGGTGTCCTTGTTACAGACACAGGTGAATAATGCTAGCAACAAGCGGTTACGAAACTCTAGACATTTACTGCTATTAATGTCAAAATATGAACGTACGCAAGAACAGGGTTACCAGCGTAATCGTTTAGGTTAGGTCGGGTTTTGTTAGATTAGGATAGGTTAAACCTCTATGTAGGTTAAACCGAAGCTGAATGAAACGGTACCGGAAACAAAACGGCACAACTCAATCAGTTCAATTGTGTTTCGTGAGGTTAGGTTAGGTTAGGTTAGGCTAAGTTAGATGTATTTCTAGGTTAGGCTCGAGTTGACCCATTCGATGTAGCACACATTTGCTACTGGGAAAATAGGCTTCCAGAGGTTTACGTGTAGTTCAATAAATTTCTGTTAATTCAGGTTAGGTGAGGTCAGGTTCTGTTGGGTAAAGTTATGTTAAATAAGTTGATATCAGGCAAGAATTGATCCTTCACAGTTGTCGACATGTTTTTGAAGTGAAAATTTGCATCACTGGCATTATTTTGAAATTTATTTGCCTCATTGCATGATTTTTCGTCATTTTTTGAGGCTATATGGCTCAACTATGACGTAATGGGTGATTTGTGATACCTAATTTGAATTCAGCGCCCCAAAATCCATAGGAATACGTGTGTAATTTGTAAAGTTCAAAATTTGAAAACTCTAAAAATTAATTTCAAAAATAATTTAGGAAAAAACTTTAGTTCTAAGGTCTCAAAGACTATAACAAAAATCATCATAATCTGAACAAGATCTAGATTATTTCCACAATTTTACAATATGCTAGAGTTTTTTCGTCGGTCAGAATTAAATTTTCAATCATAATTAAAAATAAAGAAAGTTGATGATCCTTAGATTTTCAACAGTTTAAAATTTAACCCTTAAAAATTAACCTGTTAAAAATGATAAACACTGAAAATTGCTTTCTGAACTGTTAAAAACTCAAGAAAAAGCGATTTAAAAACATTAAAAACGAGGATTAAAAATGAAATACTTGAATAATTTTACCTAGTTGTCATGAACCTTTCATATCCTTCACCTGAGATGCAAGAGATTAGTTGACTCTTAGAATGAAGCACCCCGAGAATACAAAGGAACAGATTCCAAGGCCTGTTGTTGCTACACTGATGATGAGGCATCAGCACTGGTTGAGGAGACAAAATTGAGTGAAAACCAGTATGAAGTTATTTGTATGCAAGCAAAAGCTAAAAATGCTGATGTCTACCCACCTTACAGGTGCCTAGTAAATGCAAAATAAAGGTGATACCCCCCATAATCACTTTATGGGAATATCTGGAATTATACCTGCAAATTGATGGGACATCTGGACAAAATCTACACAACCAGACTTTCACTGATACTAGTAAATCTGATGCAAGAATCTTAATTTTTCGATGGTACCGCTAGCATTGGAGATGACAGATATGAAAACTGGTAGATCTTTGGCGATTTGAAAAAATCCACATCCTGGGTCATCAAGACTTTGTAGAATCATGCTGTTCCGCTCCGTAACGGAAACGAAGGAGACTACCATCTCTGAGATAAAGCAGATTCTACGAGAAATCGATGAACTCAAAACAAACAACAATTCATTTCGGTCGAAGTCGGAATCGCTACAAAGTCACGTATAAAATGATAATGTCTTTGATAATGATAATGATAATAAATGATAATGGTTTCTAAAAGGTTTGACAAGCGTTTACTGAAACACCACCATCATCGTCATGTTATATATGATCCGCAAAGCCCTCCATGATGAAGAATTTGGAAGAAATTAAACTCTTATCTGTGACGATCAAAAACTTATCTTTTGGTTTCTTCACACTATAGGCTTGGATACGTTTCATGGAATGTATCCTTCACATTACGTATCACATAGAATTCTGTGAATGGGTAGCAAAGTTAGCCGATGAAAAACAGAAAATAAGGGATGCGAGGAAGAGAATTCAAAATAAATTTTGGGAGTAAATGGGCCGGATCGTGGGTGTTCTACAACATGGGACTGGAACATCTAATACTGGAAGTACTGCTCGACGATTCTTTAAAGGTCCTGAATTGACTTCGAGTAATACCGAGGTTGACAATGTATTGATCGAGAATTTCGGCGTTATTTTGAAAGCTATGACATCAGGAAAGAGAATAGACATCAAATTCGCAGAATAGTATCAGAAAACTGCAAAACTTTACGTCAGCTTATATAGTTCGTTCTATATGCCTTTGACAGTCCACAAGATCCTCATACATGGCGCTAACGTCATTGAAAATGCCCCATTGCCTATCGGCCAATTGACAGAAGAGTCTCAAGAGGCAAATAACAGGATTTTCAAGAGGAGAAGTGAATTCAATACCCCTAAAATCAGTCGGATTGCATTCAATGAAGATTTGTGCCACAAGTTGTTGATCATGACTAGTCCCTACATAAATATCTTCAGAACCCTTAAGGAGAGGCTCCCTCGTCCCAAGAATGCACAAGTTCAGGATCTGTTGATTGCAGATGATTGAGAAAAGAATGGGTAACGCTGCTGGGGAATCTAAAGAATGCATCGAGGTTGCCTGGAATAATGTAGATAATAGTATAAAATTAGATAAGCCAGATAATATTGTTAATGCTCTAGCTTCCTATTTCAATAGGGTATACAACCCAATATCACACATAAATTTGCCTAATCAAACACATAAAATCAAGGAATGTCTAGGGTACAAATTAAAGATGGATAAGGTTGACGTTTGATTAGCTTTAAGCTGTCTGATAAATTAATACACATCTGGTATGGACCTCATACCTAATTTTCTGATAAAAAATTACGCAAATACATTAACTAATCCTATGCTATACACATTTAATAAGGCGCTAGATGAAGGAGCGTATCCGCACGCGTGGAAGGAGACTAGAGTATGTGTTTAAAACTGGTGATTCTGCGGATGTAAAAAATTACAGGCCTATTTCAATAATAAACAACTTCTTCAAGGCTTTCGAAATCTTTCTTGCTCATTACGTATCAAGCGTTTTCAAATCCGCAATCAATGAATACCAACACGCATTCACACGAGGTAGATCTACTACCGCTAATTTATTAATAATGACCCAAATGGCGACAGAAGCCTTGACGGAGGGATTTAGTTAGACGTTATCTATCTAGATATGTCCAAAGCCTTTGGCAATTACAATTATGCGATCTTAGTAGAAAAGATCAATAAGTTAAGCCTTCCCGATAATGTAGTTTCGCTCATCAATGACCTACTGCGAAGAGGAAGCACGTTGTGCAGTTTGCGGTTTGAACGTCAAACGCTTACAGTCCAATGCCTGGAGTTCCTCAGGGCTCAAGCTTAGGACCTACATTGTCAAATATTTATCTGAATGACACAGGTAACAAGAGAAAATCGAAGAAATTATTGTATGCAGATGATGATAAAATTATGTTAAAGATAAAAAGTGTTATAGACTGCGTAGAACTGCAAAAATATCTTGAAGTGTCCATCAGTTGGCTTAAGAATTTAGATCTCCAACTAAATATTAATAAATTTAAGGTGGTGTCATTCTGCAGGAAATTAAATCCCATTATATTTGAATATATAATAGATAAAAAGTATATTTTAAGAGCCTTGAGCATATTAGATCTCGGTATAACTTTTGATACAAAGCTTCGATTTCATATACACATCGAGTGTGTTGTTAAATCAGCAAATGAAATGCTGGCTTTCATAATAAGATCGTGTAAACATTTCAGGGATGTTGAAGCTCTCACAGTACTCTTCAATGCATATCTAAGATTGAGGCTGGAATACGCATCTACCATATGGAGCCCCTACAAGAAAATATCAATAAAATTGCTCGGAAAAATAAACAAAAGATTTCTGAAGACATTGGCTTTTAGGGTAGATGGGTTGTATCCTCCTAGAGGTGTCAATTATGATTCGTTATGCGCAAGATTCTGCTCACTAAAAATTCAAGAAAGACACTTTTTGCTGTCAATAGTTTTCGGGCTAAAACTTATAAGGGGGCTATTGAACTGCCCAGATTTACTGTATATGTTGCCATTCAAAGTACCGAGAATTTGTGCAAGAAGTAGTGAGCTTTTTTACGCACGTGTATCAAAAAAGTCTATACAATTTATGTCGCCAGTTTACAGGATCTGTAAGTAGTTAAATCTATTTTGTGAATACATCGGAGATAAATTAGATCTGTTTGAGACACCAATAAGTCAAGTTTCTCAAATAGTAAAAGAATACACTTTAGTAGTGAAAAATGATCTGACCTCACCATTAACGACATTAGTAGGAAAATTAAAAAAAAAAATTTATTTAGGGATAAAATAAACAATTATGCAAAAAAATAGTTTTTTCTAAAAAAGAGTTACCGTTATTGCATTTGTTGATCAGTATTGTTTATAACAATGGCATATCTTTTGATTGTCCATTTCTGTTATGGAATTTCCATTTTTGAAGGCAAACCTAATGATTGCGCAGAAAAAATGCATTTATATACACATGGGCGCTTAATTATTAAATTTGCTTATAACAAACAAAAAAATTATGCTCAAGTGTTTGATTTCGACGCTTCAATGTTCCAGGCTTCAATGTACAGCAATAATCGATTTTATTCATAAATTTGTTTACAACAATTGAACAGATCATACGAACTTCATCTAAGTTATTAGGATTTCTTAATAGATTGTGAATCTATCAGTTTTTTAACTTTTCGAGGTAAACTAAATTAATATTACAGAAAGGGCAGCTCAAATATAAAAAATTATGTTTTTTTATTGGCATTTTGCAAATTGAATAATAAACAGAGTCTTTTTAGCAAAATTGTCCTCGACAGACCTCTTTAGAATTTAATTAGCTCTAATTAAAAAAAAAGATGGAATCGGATGAAAATTGTAGGCTCTGCATCATTTTGAACCCCAATTTTCTGATTCGCCGCCCTGTGCGGCGTGGCAACACTCGGTGTTACGCGTGTATTGCTTCAATGATCTTTGTAAATCTTCGTATGCGACTGTTGCTAGAAATAACTCCTGCAGTTGAAAAGAGACAAGTAGTGAGAGAAAGAGAGAGAGAGAGAGATCAATTTTCGCCGAATTCTAATTCCTCCGTTAAAGACAATTTGGCTTTCTTATTTGTGGCCATCCATATACCACGTGAACACCTTAGGGGGGTGGGGGTATGGAAAAATTCCACGCTTGTCCACGAGGGGGATTGGAAGGGTCGGGCTAGAATCCACGTGGACACACATTTCCCTAAATCTGTGGAAAATATACTGAAATGAGACCAAGTATGCTCTAGATAGACTCGAACTTTTATATTTTGCTTTCGTATAGCATAATCTTTATTTTTATTTTAATTATCATTCTTTTGGACTTCTTGCTTTTAAAGACTAATAATATTCACATTTTCATAAAATTTCAGGCGATTAAAATTGTTATAAGGGATTTTAGAGATTTCAATGTATTTTCGTTAAGACTTTCATAATTTTTCTAGGAAACATAATCATACAATTTCACGGGATTTTACAATATATTACAGGATTAAAAAAATTTTATTCACGTAAAGATGTTTTAAAGAGATAAAGAGATTTGGAAATAATCTTGAATTCTTATGAATTTATTCTATCATCATTTTATGAATTCAGTTCAATTTTGAAATTCATAATTTATTTGATCCTGAGGGTCATTCCCATGTGGAAAAGTTGATTGGGGTCAGATTAGGCCCCAACTAGATTGCCCAATTAATAGTTGGGCCCCAATTGGACAGCACAATCATTGCCCAACTGGGCTACTGTCTGGATTGTAACGGTTAGCTCAACGAATGCCCAGATTGAAGCAAGAAGCTCGGCCTTATTTGTGCAGCCCACTTTATGCCCAATTAATAAAAAAAGGGTACAATTATTAAGTTTCTAAAGTTACAAGTAATTATTAATAATTATTTGTTAGTATTTTTTTGACGCTTCTTCATGATTTAAAAACTCTTAGCATTCTAATATTCCTTCTGGATCTCCATCCCAGTCTCTTGCAACAGTCAGATCAGTGCTAAAAGCATCTGAAGTTGTGTTTTCTGCAATATATTTGGTTTAGTACAATAACACAACTGAGTATGAGAAACAGCACAAAGCGATCACTTATTTTGTTCATTTCTACAAAGTAAAAACGAAAGAACTTTGTAAAAATAACCCCATTTTATGAAAGCTTGAAAGGACTCGACTACAGGAAAAATGGCGTTCACAACTGCTTTAGTGTAGACGACAGGCTGTCCGCGGCATTGCGGCTCGCGCAGCCGCACAGTACACACGTTAACAAATACAGGCGGGGTTTTCAAAATTATAAAATGCTTAGTTAAAAAAAAAAGTTTATTCATTTTTTTTTCACTTGAAAATGTTACTATACTCTGTTGATCTCTTCGATTTTTTTCTAGGGAATATCGATTTTAATTTACAGCGTATGTGTAATTCGGAAACATTTTGATTATTTTAAGCATATTAAAAATACAATATGTAAAATATATTATACATTTACCGTAATGTTAAAAGAAAAATGTTATTGTATAAATAAAATTTAATGGTCAGAAATTCTTTTTAAGGATGAGAGAAAAAAAAGTTTCAGGAAATTAATGTACCTTAAAATTTTCAAACAAAATATAATAAACAAGCAATATTTTTCAACCCGTGTGCCTAACTCATTATTCGCCCGGCGTTTTTATCAGAATCATCTCAATTTATTTATTTATTCCTAAACGGATACAGTTTACAATAACTTTACCGAAGTAAATATCAGTTGACTACAGACGATATTTTATCTCTCCACTGCCCTCTATCGATATAATTGGAGTTACATTTTGTGCGGCTAGACTCATTTGCTCCAATAGTGCTTACTTTGGGCGTTCTGCGCGTGAGCCCAATTTAAGACCAATTAGGTAAAAAATAAAGCACTGATCGGTTTATCTACATAAGTTTTGACAATTCAGATTTCGGAATAATTGGAATAGTTTCAAGATTTGGCTGGGATTGCATTCACTGACTCTTGTGATTAAAATAATCTGTAAATTAATTTATGATGCCCACTTGGGGCGTTCTATGAGTAAGCCCAATGTACGTACAAACACAGAATCAAACACTCACTGGCTTTGTCGATATAAATTTTGATGATTAAAAATTCGGAATAATTGGTAAAGTTCCAAGATTTAGGTTGGATTGCACTTACGTAATTATTTAATTAAAATAATCTGTTAATTAATTTCATTTTTTGTTAATTGTGCTGCCCTGTTGGGACCCAATGGTGCACAATTATTAGTTGGGCTAAGTTGGGCTGATTTCCACATGGGATTCATAAATTGTTCAAATGATTTGAGATATTTAAAAGTATTTTCTCAAATCGCTCAGCATTTTCAATAGCATTGAAAAATTTCAAAAGATTCTGAAGGATTTGAAATATCTTAGGCTATTTTAAAACTTTACAAAGACATTCGTTAATCGTTTTAAGGCTCCTAGGTATTTTCAAGAGCTTTAAAAGGTTTTAAGAGATTTCGAAAAATATACCGAAAAATCTCAAGAAGAAATTATAAAGTTTTGAAATTCCTAAACAAACTTATTTTAGCACTTCTTTTTATAGAAGTTGTATATTTCGTTTAATTTTACGAAAATACAGCGGAAAATAGAAAATTCAAATTTTGATCGAAATGATTCAAAATACACGGAAAGTTCTCAAAAAAGAATAATAACTTTTGAAAAGTCGTACAATATATTGGTTACCTATTTTTTGGTAGGGCTTGTCATTTTAGTTTTATTAGTCAAAAATACTGTGGTATATTATAAAATTCAAATTTTTGATCGAAATGAATCAAAATGCAGCGAGAAATCTTGAAACTGAATTATAACTTTTGAAAAATCCTAAAAAAATTATATTATCCACATTTTTGGTAGGGCTTGTCATTTTAGTTTAATTTCTCGAGAATGCTCTGGAAAAACAAAAAATTTCAATTTCAAGCGAAATTTGAAATTTCGGTTTAAAATATATTTGTTACATTTTTGTATATGATGATTTATAAAAAATAGTTTTAATATATTTCATTACAAATATTTACTTTGAAATCAGGGTGGAGAACAACTTCATTATGAACTCCCCGTTTCTGTCGCAAATTCTAGAGACTGGCCACTAAACGTCTTTAGAATGGCGCTGTCATCCTTTTTACACACATACTTTTTCCGCTAGGAGACAAATACTTCTGCTATCTCGTCACCTCGATCCTTTACTATATTTTAACTATAACATTTCAATCGTGAATAATATTTTGTTAATTATTATATAATATATACTCATTGCATTGGGGATACTAGGAGTCTGATGGGGATACCTTGGCTCACCAGATCAAGGCACATTTTCCGGGCTTCACAAAGTTAGGAGAAGAGTAGATGACACCCCCGGGTAATCAAAGCCGTCTGCACCCTAACTGAGCCCAAAACGACGGTTAGCGAAGGAGATTGTTGAATCAGCCAGGGCTAGGTGGGCCCTGAAGTCCTTCAGTCCTTACAAGTCTCCTAGTCTGGATAGGATATATCGAGTCTTCTTACAGAGGGCTGGTAAGATCTTCATAGGGCCGATTGTGAGAGTTGCTACGACTAGTCTGACGTTGGGTTATATTCCGACTGCATGGAGAGTTGCGAGAGTAGTCTTCATTCCGAAAGCAGACAAGATCGGTTATATTTTATCCAAGTATGTCTGACCTATTAGCCTCACATCTTCCCTACTAAAAACAGTGGAAAGACTCGGGGACAGATATATCCGCGATAAGGTTTTATTAAGTAGTCCTCTTCATAAGGAACAATACGCCTATTGGGGCTAGTCACTCGATTGAGACGGCCCTAAGCACATCTGCTTACCTAATTGAAGGACAACTTAAGCAAAAAGGCCTCGCGATTGCAACTTTTATGGACAACAAAGGGGCCTAGATCTACACCTCTGGAGAAGTGATCAGGGTGGCCATGATCGCACACGGTGTGCCAACTGCAGTCGTGGAATAGACCTGCCACATGTTGGCCAATAGGAACTCAACCACGACTAAGGGTGATACTACATTATGTGGAACCGTTGACTCAGGATGTCTGCATGGAGGTGTTTTGTCGCATTTGCTTCAGACTGGACTATCATTCAATCCGAGTAAGATGGATGCAGTTGTATTCACCAGAAGGTATAAGTGGGGAACCACGAGTGCATTGAAACTGGCTGGACTAAAACTAGTAATCAAAGAGCAAGCCAAATTTATCTAGGAGTCATTCTGGATCAGAAGCTGTCAAGGAACAAGCACCTGGAATATAAGTGCAAGAAGGCAGTAGGGAAACTTTGGCTCTGTAGCAGTCATAGGGAGAAGCTGGCGTTTGAAACCGGAGACACTAATGTGGATCTACAAAGTGATCCTGCGACAAAGACTAACCTATGCGGCAGTGGTCTGGTGGAGCTGAGTCGAACTGTCTCCTGTGAATACTCGACTGGAAAGGATCAGGGGACTGATTCTAAGGGGATAACTGGTGCCTCGAAGTCGACACCCACGATGGCTCTGTGGTAACTAACAGGTTTGGAGCGCGTTCATCTCACTCTGAAGGCCATGGCTGGAAAGGCAGCCTGAAGATAGAATATAGTGAACGATAGCAGTATCTCGACAGTAATGCGGATACCAATCGACATCGCGAGGGGCCGACACTGAGCAAGCTCAGGGACAAGATGTTCACTTGTCGCTACCTCTCCGGAAAAAAGTACCAGGTTAGCCTATACACGTGAGAGGAATGGGTTAACGGTGAGGCACACCTGTCCAGCGACGAAGAAAGCTGGTTTACAGATAAATCCAGGAAGGAAGAGAACGCTGAGGCCAGGGTATACCATAGAAGGAATGAAATTGGCTGCACAATTGCGATGGGGTCCTGCGCCACACTTCTACATTCTGAGATTATGGCTATGATCAAGTGCGTCTATAAGGCAACAGAGTATGGTAATAAAAGAAACATTCGTATCTGCTCGGACAGCAGGGCTGTTATGATGGCTCTGAATAGAATAACGACCACGTCGCTACTAGTATGGTAGTGCTTTAAGGCACTGAATAAGCTTGCGACAGAAAACCGTGTCACTCTGCTCTGGATAAGTGGACATAGTGGCATCAGGGGCAATGAGATATCGGACAGGCTAGCAAAGCTAGCAGCAAAAGAAAATTGTACTGGAACTGAGCCAGCTGTAGGCATTCTTAGTAGGTTAGTCACTGAAGATCTTAACAGTTGGCTGATAAAGGAACATCAGAATGATTATGGTTTGGTCATGGAAACCTGCGGTATCACAGACATAACATAGTGCTTGAAGAAACTCCCCTTTGTCGTTTGTGTGGAAAGGATAATTAGACCTCTACTCATATCTCTGCTCAAGGCTTATAAGTACCTTTACCGAGGTTCTGGTGGTTCGGAACCCACTTTAAGCTGTAGGTCCCCCCATCGTTTACTTGATTGCAACCTATTCCGTGAATGATGGGGTAAAAACCAGGCTTTGTCCAATATGTCGGGGCACACTGCTCTCATCAGTTCATTTGATTGCATTCTAAAAATGCGTCCGTGATTGATGATATATACCGGCACAGCCCCGTATTAAATAATCAAATAAAATCCAAATCTAAAACCAAAAATGCCTTCGACATGTCGGGTAGTAACCATCTTAAGCCTGTGACAACATTGCCCTTACAATGTATTTCTTACCATATACGCATTGCATTGCGAATTTATTATTTTTTGGTCAAGTGAAAATCCACCAGACACTGGTAATTAGCGAATGAAACTTCCATACGATAAGCTGCCATAATAAAATAATTTGAAGTACAATGCTTTTAAGCGAAAACTAAAAATATAAAAAATGTATAGTTAGCAATAATGTAGCAATTTGAATTGACCAGACAGATCTTTTTCATAATGATATCTATCATTAAAAAAAAAATTATCACGATTCTTCAATTTTTTCGTTTTTAAATTGGCGGAAAAAAATAACATGGGACGGTCGGTAATTTCCGATTTTAAAATGAATCACATGCCTTTGAGTAAACTTATTTCTTTTCTAAAATGCACACGGTGATCATAATGCGTTTAAATAATTGTTGTTTACAATGCAAATTTTGTATTGTTATATAATTTTTGCCAAGTTCTTAGAATTAGTTGCTTACACTTCATAGCGATATAAAACGTTAGTTTTTAACAATAAATAAATAGCTGCGCAGTTCATTTATTAATTGAATGTAATCAATCATCAAATCTGATTGGACAAATAATACTTATTAGTGAGTTAAATTTTCGTATAATTTTTGGTCGATTCCATACTAAAAACCTGATTTATTTCAACCTTAAATACTTACCCTGGACAAATGTTTATAAAATAACAAATTATTTATTATCTTATATGAATACAATTAGAGAACGTTTTTTGTCTATAAATTGTTCAAATTGAGTACAAATAAATTTACTAATTTGTTTATAAAAAATTCAATAAATTTTTTAATTTTCACTAAGCTATTACAATTAGCATCATAATGGTTTATGGTTGGCCCCTTATTATTAGGATCTAAATATTAAAAGAATAACTAATGGTGTAAAGGTACATCGAAAGATAAAAAATAAAGCTCTGTGTGATATTAAATCTATTTATTTCTTTAATCTACAGGTACATTCTTCTCATTACAAAATATTATTTTTTAGGCGAAGTCGAATAAAAATCTTAAAACTAATTTACACCAAAATGATTACTACTTGCAATTATACAGTCGAATGAAAGTTACATCCTATCCAAAAAAGTCGATTTTACATTATTCAAGGGGAAAATTTGTTTACATTAAAATGAAATTTGTTAGATTATAAAATGCTATATTTGAAAAAAAAATTTGATTGATGGCTAACCAGAACAGTAGATTGAAAAGAAATTACAATAACTTTAAATTGTTTATATAATTAAACGCAGGGTGTGCAATAAATTTCTAGAGCAAATGTCCACCTTTTCATAATCATTTAGAAATAAGGTTTAATCTACAGATTTTTATTTTTTAATAAACTTATTTTTTATTGCTTAATTTTAAATGAGTGGTAGAGTGAAAACTTACTTCAGAAATTCATTATGCACTACACACCAAATTATAGAACATTTTTAACTTAAGAATAGAAAAGTAATTTAGAAGAAAACTAATACAAAATAATGTCCGAGTGTTATTATTTAAATAAAAAATTAAGAGCTTTGCACACGGAAAGAATTTATCGACAGCAGTTGTAAGTACCTACTAGCACAATCGTTGGGGCGAATCTTGTTTATTCGTTTGGCATACTTTTTGCGCCGTTTAGCTAAGTGCTCCCGAAGATGTTGCACTACTGCGCATGTGTCAAGCACAGCCAATAAAAAGCGATTATTCACGCATGCGCATTAATACCAGAGGCTCTATTTGGGAGAACTATTTTACTACTATAAAATGATACTAAAACTAATATTAATCAACAGTGATTGCATTAACTCATGGACTCAAAAAATAGTTTTATTGTATACTATGTCTATGCATGATCGAAATTACTATTGACCAATATTATTTTTTTTATGTATTGTATAGCAGTGGAAAGAAAAGGAACATTGGTTTTTCCTTCAGCGTGGGCGGTTGTCGACATAAAAAAGGTTCCGTGCAGTCGGAAATGTCAACTATTCTTTTTGGGAAGTTCTTTGTCAAAATCGAGTTTATATAAGTCTGTGTCAGCTTTAGTCCACTCATAAGTTTGGCTCGCATCCACCTTAACTTGTTGACTTTTGACCATTAATTTGCGCACCCAATACTTTTTATCATATAATTCTAATACGCAAACCAGGGTAGTAAAATCATAGTGTATTAGCCCGTAATTTTCTTGATTGTGCCCATCTTTTATCAGTATATCTAAATTATTGGTTACATTGAAAAAGATTTCCAGGCTATCTGGAAGAATGATTTTGTCGGCCACAAGAACTTTGTCATTGTACTGTGAACTTAATTCTGAAATAAGAAATAGAATTAGATTAATTTTAATACTTGAAATACTAGATCCAGTGGCGTAGCTACGAAATTTTCCGCCCGGGGCCAAAAATAATTTGCCGCTCATAATTCTCAAACCTGCATTCATTTCAAAGATTGTTTTGCCGCCCCAAGCGTTTGCGCCCGGGACAGCGCCCCCCTTCGCCTCTCCCTAGCTACGCCACTGACTAGATCGGGCATCACAGTCTGTTCCATATTCACCTGCGACTCCCTTTTCTGCAATTCCCATATTTTTTAAAATATACTAAAATTGAAAATACAATATTTGAATTATGCGCGCTGCAGCCTATGGAGTTCCGAGAGGCGGCGCTAAAAGCTACCCACGCTAGCGCTCGAGTCTGATTCGTAAAATTTTAAATTGCATTTTTAAGAATTTTTTTCGAGAAATTACATGAAAATTCAGACAAACAGTTGAATGAAGAATGAAATAGATGCATTTTTAACGAATTAAGTGAATATTTAACTAAAAAAATAAGTTTTCAACGAAAAAGTTGGAGTTTTACGTGAAAAAAATATTTTTTAACCAAATTCTTTATTTTTATACAAAGCAGCTCATTTTTAAGTAAAAGTGAATTCTGAACAAAAACTGTAAACAAAAAACCGAAGAATTTTCAAAGGTGAATTAATTTTTAACTAATAATAACTATTTTTTTCATTTTTTATCACAGAGACGGATTCTCAACTAAAAGTATCATTAATTAATAAGAATTGTTAAATTTTTAATTAAAAATAAATTTCTAGCCAAAAAGACAGACTTTGTGAAAATATAATTAATTTTTTACCGAAAAAATCAATTTGAAATTAAAAACCTGAATTTATGAGTAAAGAAATTATTCTTCATCCAAGGAAAAATTAATTGTTGACAAAGTAACTAAATTTTCAACAACAAAATATAACTCTACAAAAAGAAAAAACCGTAATATTCGATAATTAGATCCGAGAATATTTGAGTTTGAAATAAAAAGCAGTTAAATTAAAGCAAAAACGTGAATTTTCAACTAAAATATATCAATTTTTAACAAAAAACGAAAAAAAAACTTTAATTTTCTGTTTTTAATTAAATTTTTAACCAAAAGATTAAATTTTTCAACAAAATTAACTTAGATTGAGGTATAATTATTATGCATAGGAATATTATAATATTAACCAATGAAACAGAAGAAAATCGCTAGAGTTAGGAGAGGAGCACCAATATGCAGCTTCATTTTCGTTAAATTGAGGATCCTGATTAATGGCGATTGCTGAATTTCATATAATGAGATCAAACCTTTCTGCAAGAAAAAAAAAACAATATATAATAAAAATATTAAAAAGAAAAAACTGAATTTCTTCCAAAACAATAAAAATTATTTAAAAAAAGAAGAAAAAGAAGAAAATTTCTGAATGCTAAAAATAAGGCAAAGAATTTTCTGATTATGCAATTTTCATTTTTAAAAAATTTAGCTTTGTTATAAATAATTTAAGAGGAAGAATATAAAATTGTCGTCCTATTTTCTAGGGAAAATCTCTCCTGCATTTTATATGTATTGAAATAGCGTACTATTCTCGCCCAAATTTGCTTTAAAATTGCACTATTTCTCTATTTGTTTAACTGATAATTAAGCTATTTTATTTATTTTCTGCAAATTTATCAGGTTTAATTAAAAATAACTTAAGTTATTCCAAATTTGTCTTTCGTTGGTGAGAAATAAATTTTTAGTGTTAGAAAATTTATTTATGTGATTGAAAATTATTTTTTGCAGCGGGATAATAATATGTTTGGTTGAAATTTTATTTCTTTAATTAAAAATTAGATTTATTAATTGTAAAATAATCTCATTAACTAAAAACTCTTTTTGGACTCTTTTGAGTCCAAAATTCAATTTTTGCTTAAAATTTTTTTCTTTAAATGCGCATACGGTTTTAATTAAAATTAAATTTATATGGTTAGAAATTTGAGTAGTTTTGTTAAAAATTCTTCGTTTTTTTTTTGAATATCAGTCTTTTTACTAAAAATATAGCTGTCTCATTTTCGTTAGCGTATCATAGAAAATTGACTTTTCTATTAAATTCAATATTTTGGTTAAAAATTCAACAACATTTTTTTAAAAGTCATTCTTGTTGCTTGAAAGTTCAACTACTTTTCAGACAGCTTACTTTTCGAAGAAAATTATATTTTGATTGTAAAAAGTGAAATTGAAATCTTTTTTAAACGAAAATTCAATTTTGCTATATATAATCTTCTGAGGTTTAAAAAATCAAATATTTCTTTGAAAATCGTATTTATTTCAAAATTGAACTATTTTGCAGGCAAATTATTTCTTTTTTCTTGAAAATGTAACCTTTTAGATTTTTAATCTTTTTTGTTCGTGAACAAGAATTTTTTCAGAAGTTTATTTATTTGGTTGAAAATTTATCATTTTTGTTGAAAATTCATCTGCTTTAGTAAAAGATTGGAAAAAATCGACAGACAAAAATTTTTTTAGAAATTTCAAAGATAATTTAAAATTTAAAAAGATTTTAAAACGTTTAAAACAGCCTGTAGATATTTAAAGATTGCAACCGGAGTTTCGAAGCTTTTTAGAAATTTTAAAAGGTACCGAAAAAATGAAGAATTTGAAAATAAAGGTCAATTTCTCGTAAGATTCCTAAAAACATTTTAAATGATTTTTTATCTGAAAAAATTATTTCTAAAGGAATCAGATTATCATCAAATTATCTTCTGTAACGAAATTGCGAAGACTTCGCAACTTTCAACATTACTATGCACAACATTTTACAATCTTTTTGCAAAAAGAGCTAGGAAATTTTGTCAAAATTATAAAAACTCTAGGAAATGCTCGAAATTTCAGAAAAAATTACCCCATTCTAGTATTACTCTAAGAGAAAATATTTATAAATAATAATATATATTTTAAACAATTACTTTCTTAAACTTGAATTAATTATTATCTCACACTAAGTCAAAAGTAGACAAAAATTAGAAATTTCAGAGGAAGCCGCAAATACTTAAATAGCATTACTAAAAGAGCAGATAGTTACAACCAGTAACAATTTGTTTAAATAATTACGTTTGTTAAATTACTGAATTATTAAAATCTGAACCTGAATCAATTGTTAGCTAGAATTATTCTGAAATAATACTGTTATTGATAATAATAAATTGTTTAACAAAGAAACAAAAAATGTTTAAATCAAAGAGTTGAAAATCTTTAAACATTCTTTACCAAAAATTACACATCTTTAACAGAATAAATAAATTTTCCACAAAAATAGATAAATTATGAACCAAAAACAGAATACTTAAATTTGCAGTTGATAGAAAAATAAAAAAAATTGTTTTTGAACTGATTATTTATATTTTCAATGAAGATGATTGAGTTGCAAAAAAGAAAAAAATTTCCACGAAAAATGGTGAGGTTCAATTTTCAGTAACAGAAGCGAATGTATTAATAAAATTATCTATCTTGAACCAAAAATAGAATACCTAAATATTCAGTTAGAAAAATAAATGTTCGGAAAAAGAATTAAGTTATTTAGAATAAAAAAGATTTATTTTGAACCAGAGAAATTAATTTTTTGCCAAAAAATACGAATTTTCAGAAACGGCATAGTTAATTTTCAATTTAACAGACGAATTTTAAACCAAGAAAATTAAATTTCTGTCAAAAAAGAGAAATTTTGGTTAAAAAATTAATTTAGTTTAAATTCCTAAACACTTCAGCTTTCAGCAAAGGAAATAATTTCCAAAAAGAATTAAATTTTTAATCAAGGAAATAAATTTCTAAACAAAAATAACTTGAAAATTAACTTTAGTTTCAGGTTTTCTAAAAGTCCTTGATATTCTTTTTTAATGTTTTTCTATCTTTACTGTTCAGATTGTCATTGAACTCCTGAGGGTTGCATTATTTTAGAATTTTATCGGAACAAAATTCTTCCATCCATACTTCCGATCCCCATGCATAACTTTAATTCTCCTGCATGCTCTCATTCATAATCATTTCCCCCTACTTCCCCTCATTTCCTCTCACTTCACCTACATGGTACCACCTCTACTTTCCAAGTCCCCCTTCACCTTACTCCCCCTTATAATACATCTTCTACTTTCTTTCCCCAACTTCTTCTCTTGTCATTTACAATACTTCTCCAGATTTTTCTAATTTTCTCACTATCCCGCCTGCGGCTTTCCCACCCGACACTCCCTTTCTACTACTTCCGTTAGCTTCTACCATTCTCCAGCCCTCCCTTCCCCTCTTTGACTCAATCTCAATTATAATCATTTCCACTCATTTCGTCTTGCCACCAGATTTTCGTTTCCATCTCCGCTCTCGTTCCCCTTTATCTAACCTACTCGTCATCCCCTCACTTCTCATATTTTCCCTCTCCCTCCTCGCACTTCATCGAATTTAGCTCCGCTCGCTTCCGTTATTTCTACGAATATTAAATTGGTTGCAGTATATTTTAATCACACGAGTGCAAATTATATGGAGTTTTAAAATGACTTTAAATTCATCTAGCATTTCAACTATTTACTTCCCAGTGGGCACAAAATTTGGCGACGTCTTAACGACATCGTTACGACATCTTTACAACATCCTATGTCCATGTCGTTTCGGTTTCTTTGTGATATCGTAAAGACATCGTTAGATCATACGACTTATTTAAGATATCGTAAAGACACCTTAACGACATAGACATAGGATGTCGTAAAGTTGTCGTAACGATGTCGTAAAGTTGTCGTAACGATGTCGTAAAGACGTCGCCAAACTTTGTGCCCACTGGGTTATTAATGTTTAAACAATTTTTATTGTTTTGAAATTTCTTTTTTTCAAAATGTGAAAAATCAGCACCTATTGTAAGTCTTACTAGGTACGCAATAACTTGAGTAAAAAACCAACGCAGGACATTTATTTTATTTCTAATTATGTCATCAACATTTTGTTACGGCGCTACTATTTGTAAGCATTCTCAAATTTTTCAAGCGATGATAAACAATAAATTACGCACAAAAAAATGTCTGGAGAAAATTTCATTTATCTAGTTTCTATTTTGAAAAATTAATTCTAAGTTTTCAAGATATCACAATAAGTAAAAAAAAATCCAGGAAATTTTCAGGCAATTTTTTTAATAATTAATTTTTTACAGATTTTACGACAAATACATATAATTTCGAAAGGTATTTATAATCTAAAGGAATCTGCATTATCATCACATGGAAAATAAATTATCATAAATTTAAAAATTAAATTTTTTAAGACAATTTCATTTCAAGGTTGATGATTTTGCCTATGATTCAAGAATAATTTAAAATTGTGAAATGTTTTTAAAAATCGTTAACAAAACGTGGATTTTTTCAGATTTGTAAAAATATTTAAAAGCGTTTTAAGAATATTCAAAGTTTTCAGAAGACTAAAAAATTTTAGTTTAAGAAAATGTAACACATTCTCTTTTTTGTTTGTAAATTCGTGTTTCGTGTTAAATTTGTATCTTGCAGAAACTTCGTGTACTTTGTAGAAAATTGATCTTATCAGTTCTAAACTTCAACAATAAAAATTAATTTTTCAATATGGTAGGAAGAGATTACAATTTTTTTACCACGCATACATTTTTTAGATATATCCATGAACTTTTTTTATTTTAGCTTTATATTAAGGTAAAAACTGAAATTCTTATTGAATCCTTTCAATTTCTTCAATCGGGTTATATTATAATAAAAATGATTTCAATATTTAAAGTAAACGCACCTTTTAGAGTTTAGAATTTTCTTCTTTCAATTGCTGCTTTTAACAAGAAACTGAAAAATGTTTCTTTTATAGCGAAAAAGTAATAAAAATAATACTATAAAGTTTCAGTAGCGTTGGAATAGATTTGAGAACGTTGCGATAAGGCGTATATTTTTTAGAAGTAAAAGTTGTATTGCACATGAAATGTCACAGGGAATAAGAATTTTAGAAAAAAAATCGTATATTTCTTGCACATTCTTTTTTGTTACGCCTACAGTAATTAGAAGTAAACAATTTTATTCTAAAATTTTATAGAAGAAAACAAAGTATACCGTTATGGAGATTCCAAAAATGATCAAACTCACGACTTGGACAGAGATTGAAGAAAAATAAAAACAAATTTTTATTGCTTACATGTTTTTTTATTGTTAGCTGTTTTATTGTGCTATAAAATTTTTTAGAAAAATGCGAATTATACGTTGGTAGAAATGAAAAAAATGATATTTAGAACTTGGAGATAGATTAGAAAATTATGAAAAAATAATTTTTACAATTCTTGTCCTTTTGTGATTAGCCAAAAACATAAAAATGTTGACTGAGAATTTTTATTTACGCCGATATAATATAAGAACTATTAGATCTAACGAATTTATTTTTTGCAATAAGACCTATATAATTTACGTGTCTAATGCAATGCAAAAAAAATTACAATAGGAAAAAGTTTTATTTCCTTATTCCCTACAATTCTAAAATTTCCTGAATTGATTGTTTAATTTTTAAAAATTTCTACTTTTGAGATGCGCAGACAATAGTTTTACGCATGTTCGAGCGTCGAGCTAGTTCTTGCACCCGCGGTTCAATTGTCATTTCTCGAAGAATTCAAAGATGCCGAAAGTTGACGCTTCTGTTTTTTCGGCGGGAGGCTGACGTTTTCAGACTTGGTTAAATATCTAGGAGCACTCCTAGAGAGCAAACTGAACTGAGTAAAGCACTTTGAGACCCAATGGAGGAAATTCTTCATGACATTCTGGATGTGTAGGAGAGCTTTTGGGTTGACTTGGGGAATAGGGCCTAAAATGCTTGCATGACTCTATTCCGCTGTCCTCTAACCGAGGCTCATTCATGCGGCTACGATCTGGTGGCGACGTACAAAATTTAAGATGATGCAGGACATGCTGTGACGACTGAAAACGCTAGCGTTTAGGGGTCTGCCGGGAGCAACGAGGACAACGCCTACATCAGCGATGGGCTTCATGCTTTACGAAGAACTTCTACATCTCACAATAATTGCAATAGCGGTGCATGCGATGAGCCGCCTGGCGAGAGTAAACCGATGGTTTGGGGGGATTTTTCTAAATTTTTTTTAAATTTAATTTTTTTTTTAAATTTAAATTTAAATTTAAATTTTTTTCTAAATTTCTAATTTTCATTCTAAATTTAGAAGTTCGATCCGTTCTATCAATTTCTTCTTCATTTGTTTATACTCTCTCCATTTTACGGATTTAAAAGTCTTTACATAACTATTACAAGTATTCTCACAAAAAAGCCTTATACTATCTTACGAACTATTCGCTTTATACAGTCCTAAATTATTATCCTTATTTCTAAACGCTTGTGACTTTGCCCTGTGCTTCCGTTCCCTCTTAGCATTATTAATTCCAAATTATGACTCTAGATCGCAACACTAATTCGTAAGTCTCCTTCTTTCATTGTCATTTTTTGACTTTCTTTCCTACTATCCTGTGCATCTAGCTTTTTCTCTCAGGTCTTCTAACTTCTTCGTCCATTTACCTCCCTGCCCATTTTCATTTAGAATCCATTTAATTCTCTCTTCTGTACTTTCCCCTCCCCCTTCGTCCCCTACACACCTCTCTAACTCATGCAATCATGTTTCCTGCTCATACCTACATACTCTACAAACATTTTCTTCTTCATTGATCCAATACCTGCATGCTCTTATACCCTCTCGCATTCTGAATCTCACTACTCTATTCCAATTGATCTCGTTTTCAATCATTTTCAGGTACTCTGGTTCCCCTTGTCCCTTAACCATTGTGTACCGGCTGTTTTACCCTGAACTTGCAATTTTTTCCCATCTTTCCTTACCTTGCTTTGTCTTCATCTCTTCCTCTATTTTCTCTTACTCAGTATCCCTCTCATGTATACCACATTCACGCCTCACTTCATATCTCTCCTCCTCCCATTTTAAACGCCCCAAGTTACACCTCCTCTCCTTATCTATGACCTCACGGGCACACGCTTGTGCAATTTTGCTTCCCTCTCTCCTTCATAGTTTCAGGCTCTTTTCGCTTGCCACACCACCATTTTTTCTCGTCCTATTTGTTCCTTCAGCATATAACCTGGGCAACTCCAGCTCACTCCCAAAACCCATCTAAAAAATTTCTCATGCAAACTTTCCATTCTCTTGTGTTCTTTCCATTCCCAGATTTCCACACCATAGCTTAACACTGACCATACTAATACATCAAACATCCACACTCTCATCTTCCAGTCATTCTTAAATCTCCTTTTTGCTATAGCCCATACTTGTCCCAATACCTTACTCGCGCATTTCAATCTCTTTCTCACCTGCATTTTCTCTTAGATATTCTTCGAACACTCTCATCAACAAATGTATACCCCTTTCACCATCCGCTAATAACATTATGTCATCTGCATTAGCTAGTGAATACAGTTTGACTGTTCTTAATATTGTCCTTCATTTCCCTTTTATCTTTAAATTCACCTCTAAATCTATGAGAAGAATACTAAATAGAAGTGGGCTCAAAGGAAACCCTTGCCTGAGGCCCCTTTCTGTCCAGAATTCCTCACTATTTTTATCTTAAATCTTCACCCTTATCTTAGTATCCACAAATATTTCTTTCATCCTTTCTATTAAACCTTCATCTACTCCTCTCTCTTTCATGGCTGCCCATAAGATCCTCCTATTAACTGAGTCAAATGTTGCCTCAAAGTCTGCAAACAATGCGACTAGCTTCCCTTTCTTCCGTTCTAGGTTCCTATTGACTAGATAGTTGAGCACATAGACGTTACCTATGGTTCCCATCTCTTTTCTAAAACCCATTTGGTAGTGTGGTACACTTCTCTTCTCTTCCACCTGTCTTTCCAACCTCCTTCTAAGCACTTTTGCATACATTTTATATACTACAGACATGAGTGTGACACCTCTATATTCCTCCACCTTTTTGCCTTCTCCTTTCTTAATCAACCATACTACCAGCCCTGTCTTCCACTCCTCCGGCCACCCTTCTCCTTTCCATACGTAGTTGCAAATCCTCCACATCTCTTCCCTTATCCCTCATCCTCCATATTTTAGTGCTTCATTTTCCAAGCTATTTTCCCCTGTTGCCTTGTTTATTTTCAACCTTGCAATCGCCTCATTCACCTCATCATTTATCATTCTTTCGTGCTCCCTCTTTCTCCTGTTGAGTTCTCCTTTTTCCATTTCCCCTTTTCTCCATTTCCTCACACTCTCCTTCACCCTATCTTTGTTTTCCCTGCATTCATCGTCCCACCAACCTCTCCTAAACCCCTCTTCTTTTTCTCTTAGTCTCAACTCTTTCCTTGCCTTATCTATCGCTCCTTTAAGTTTTCCAGCAGTGTGTCAACTCCTCCCCCTTCCCGACACCCTATCTCGTCGTTTTCTATTTTTTCTCTAAATTGTCTCAACTTTTCCTTCCCTCAAATGCCCATTTTCACTTTATTTTCTCTCTTTTCTTTTCTCTTCACCCTACTGCACCTTGAGCCATCACATCTTATTGTCGCGATTACCGGAAAGTGTTCTGGGTCTATTACGTTGTCGACTTCCATTCTAACCATTAGCCTCCTTATTCCTTCTTCTGTCAGAATTTAATCCATTACTGCATCCTCTATAACCGCGTACGTATATTCACCATCTTTATCTTCTCTTGTATTGCAGTTACAAGTGACCCATCCCGTTCTATCAATTTAATGAATGTTCAACAAAATGAAAAGTTTGAAATTCAATATCGTAACATTGACAACTATAAGCCTTCTAATTTAATTAGGCTTAAATTAATAACCTCCAAAATTAGATAATAGCCAAATAAAAACATTTAGAATTCTGTATTTCAATTTTCAATTCAAAGCATTGAAAATTAAATAATCTAAATTTATCAGGTTATACTAGAGGCATATTAAAAATTTAACAAATATTACGGCTTAAACTTTTAGTTTATCTACTCTCTGAAAAACTTTTTCGAATCATACAATGCGTGAAATTACTGTTTATGATCATTACTCAGTTTGAGTGTTTTAAATTGAAAATATATTTAAACCTTTCAATTTAAAATTCCTCTCATTATAAAAAAGTTTTCGATTTCGAAGGCCTTACCTTTATTCAAATTTTTCACGAGGTTTGAAATTGAATAATTTACCTATTGCACTTTTAAATTATTCGTATCCTAAAGCTGCCAAAAAATGTATTCAGAATCATAAGTGATTCCTTTTAAGACGTTTAAAATCAAATAATTTGAATTGATAGGTTATACTCTAAGAATATTGGACATTTTTATAAACTAATTTCTTCTAATAATAAGTATTTGATTTGTACCCTTCTTAAAGAAAATAATTACACTGTAATTTTGATAGTTTTCATTTCAAATTTCTCTTATTTAAAACCTCTTCATTTCAAACAATTTGAAGTTATAATCCAATTTTTGAAAATCAATAATTTTTAATAGAAAAATTATTTAATTGTTAGTATGCTTCTAATTTAAAATAAAATTGTGGAATAATGAAGTATATCCGTGCAAAATAGTTATGATTCAGTTTAAACGCTTCTTTATATTTTGACATTATCTACTTCTGAAAAGTTTCAAACAACAAATTTTAGAACTATGACTCTGAACAATTTCCATTTTAAAGGATCCCAGCTTAATATTACAGGTGGAAATGTTTCTAAAAATTTTAATGCAAAATTCTAATTTAAAATCAAGCGAGTTTTGATGCATCTCCCAGACTTTTCCTTCAATTTTGTATACTGGAATGGAAGCTTCTAATGTGTCCCCTAAGGGTTTACATTTTTCTTACACCTTCTCTATTCCTTTACACACCCTCCACACACTTACTTGGTGGTAGAAGGGGGACCTACAGTTTAAGGTGGGTTCCGAACCACCAAGAGCAACAGCCTTAAGTACTTAGAGAAAACCTTTTTCTCTACCATAGAGGTACCGGTCCCACGACTCTCCGGAGATGAACAACTCCCTTGCTAGGCTAGTGTTCACCGCATGGGCCACCGAGACTCTTCCAGAGTGCGAGGCCGGAATCGAACCCGCAAGCCGAAGGAGTGGGTCCAAAGCCTACGCTTTAGCCCCCACGACCATCGTCCCACTTAATTTTGTATACTGCTCAAATCAATTCAATTCACTTATTTCATTTCTAGCTGTTGATGCCGTCTCTCTTATGTATTGTTTTGGGACTCATGGAGTCCAAAATCATATCTGCCGTTCGAAGCATGGACTTCCGTTCTCCAATTCTCGCACATGAATACATTTAGCCACCCGCTAGCCTTGGCTTCCAAATGAATGCGTTTCCCGCTTCTCGAGAATAAGGAAAGAAACTTGGTTTATGACTTGGTTCAGCGAGGCAGAGGAAGAAACAACGAAGAGAAGAAAGGCGATAGGGCAGACCAATGGAAAATGAGTCTACATGAGGATCTCTCTCTCTCTCTTGACCGTAGCAATTAAAATTATTCCTTTGCGCAGGACATTTATTATTTCTACCATCAATCACTGTTCATCGCGTTAACGTACGTAGATTCCGCAAATTCAGTCTAGGTTGTGAACTCAAGGTGCGAACCATGTGCTCCCTGACGACCCGCTGATTAACTTTTGTAATAAGGTAGGATTTTCATCCGTTTCTTTCACGGTTTGGCCAAGAAATTTAGTCCTGATATATTGATTATGTTGATTTTTAAAAATAATTTACTCCTTGGAAAAATTATACTAACTATTCTGTGATTGTGATTTGTGCTTTAAATATTATGAGTCTGTGAATTATTTCTAATGGAGTGCCGAGTCAAGAATCATGTGCCTTACTCATGTATTCGAATTTAACCCCAGAAATGTGCTCTCAGTTTCCCAATCTATCCCCGTTAAATTGTATTAGCGGAGAGCATGTCGCCTCTTTCCTATCGACAATTCAAACTCTAAAATAACTTTATTTTATATCTTAGAATATTTCAATGTGCTTTCAGTTTCCCAATGTATTCCCGTGAAATTGTGTTAGAAGATACCATTTCCCCTTTCCCCTATCGACAATTTAACTCGAAAATGGTTTTATTTTATATCTTATAATATTTCAATGTACTCTCAGTTTCCTAATGTATTCCCATTAAATTGTATTAACAGAGATCATTTCCTCTTTCTCCTATCGACAATTTAAACCCTAAAATGGCTTTATTTTATATCTACGAATTTTTCAATGTGCTCTCAGTTTCCCAATGTATTCCCGTAAAATTGTATTATCAGAGATCATTTCCCCTATCGACAATTCAAAGTCTTACATGGCTTTAAATTATATCTTAGAATATTTCAATGTGCTCCGAGTTTTCTAATACAATCCCACGAAATTGTATTAGCAGAGACTATTTTTCCTTTCCCCTGTCGACAACTTAAACTCTAAAATGGCTTTATTTTATATCTTATAATATTTCAATGTGCTCTTATTTTCCCAATTTATTTTCGTGAAATTGTGTCAGAAGATACCATTTCCCCTTTCCCTTATCGACAATTTAACTCGTAAAATTGTATTAGCGGAGAGTATTTCCCCTTTTCCCTATCAACAATTCAAACTCTAAAATTACTTTATCTTATATCTTAGAATATTTCAATGTGCTTTCAGTTTCCCAATGTATTCACGCAGAATTGTATTAGCAGAGATTATTCCCCCTTTCCCCTACCGACAATTTAAACTCTAAAATGGCTTTATTTTATATCTTGAAATATCATTGTGCTATCAGTTTCTTAATGTATTCCCGTAAAATTGTATTAGCGGAGAGCATGTCGCCTCTTCCCTATCGACAATTCAAACTCTAAAATAACTTTATTTTATATCTTAGAATATTTCAATGTGCTTTCAGTTTCCCAATTTATTATCGTAAAATTGTATTAGCAGAGATTATTTCCCCTTTCCCCTATCGACAATTTTAACTTTTAAATAGCCTTATTTTATATCTTAGAATATTTCAATATGCTCTTAGTTTTCCAATGTATTCCCCTAAAATTGTATTATCAGAGATCATTTCCTCTTTCCCATATCGACATTTTAAACTCTAAAATGAATTTATTTTATATCTTGAAATATCATTGTGCTATCAGTTTTCCGATGTTTCTCTAAAATTGTACCGACAGAGATTATTTTACCCTTTCCGCATACGCACTTAATCTTATGTGAAGTTGTGTCCTAAAATATAAGCCATTTTTCCCCTTTACAATTATATTATATTTAAGCCTCTCCCTAATTCAGTTTAATTATTGTTGTAATTCTGATTGCTATTTTTCCTTTTGAATTGGTTATTGTTTTGTCAATTTGCCTAATCTAAGGATTATAGAAGTTGCAGTATAATAGAATCTTTATTGAAGCCAAGGTTCATATTATTATAAATGTACACCTAAGTCCTTGGAAAATAATATTAATAAAGCAACTTTAATTATCATTTTGAAACTAAATTTTGCCAATTCATTAAAACCCGACCCATCTACCATTACATAATCTTCTTCAGAGACTGATCTTACCATTTAGTTCGAGTTATAGTTGCTGCCCGATTCTTTTATTCCATTTTGTTTTTGTTATATAGTTCGTTTTTATTCACATCACTCTTACCTCTTTCATCGATTATCGCTTGTGTCCCTAATTAAGAAATTTTACAGATTAGGAATTGTGGGGTGTTAAATTCAAAAAGTTTTATTTAAATTTGGAATTTAACAAAATTTTATTTAATCTTTAAATTAATCACAATTTCATACAAAGTTATGTTTAGTTTAAAAAAATAATGTTTGAAATTACACTAAAATTGTACGAAAAGAATTTTTTTCTTAAATTTATTTATTATTTCGAAAATTTCTCTTTTCAAATCAACGGTAAGAGATATTAATCAATTGTAAAAGTAAAATAATAAATAGAACACTTCAATGCTCTCTTTAATTTTTAATATAATTTGGTAATTCAGTTTTCACAACGTTTTTTGTGTACAGAGCTAGCTGACCGACTCAGCTATAGCAAATATTGCTATAGTGATGGCGAAAACGAACGCGAAAAACAGAAAATCACGTTCAGTTTGGAATTCAACAACTTCCAATGGGCACCCCCACCCACTGACCTGACGGAGACGCGGTTGCCATGGAAACGGCGAAAAGTTAAAGAGGGCAGCACCTCGATATGCTCGAAAATGT
>NC_046661.1:141988144-141994277 GCF_010883055.1 Belonocnema kinseyi | reverse complement strand
GAAAGAGACGGCACTCCTCGCTCGACTCGTTCTCTCTCTCTCTCTAAACAGGAGCGTCGGCGGATCAAAGAGACTGTTGGTCTAGACTTTATATGTCTATGGTTGCCACGCCGCGGCGCCGGTCCGACGGCTTCATTCGTTGCGTGCGTTGGTTCTGTTGATTCACGTCGAAACCTGTCGGGACAAAGCTAGAGCACGAAGCTTTCTGTAGGGTAGCGGGTCGCATCCTTTTTCGTTTATGATATTCGCTGACTTTACGGAATTTAAGAGCTATCGTTGTTCTTCTATGTAATAGTCTTTTTGTTAAACCACGTTGTCTTCCTAGTGTACTTTTTCTCATTTGTTTATATTAGGCTTAAAGTACACTTTTTGTTCCTAAAATTTCTTATTTGGCGCTTCTGTTATATTCTTGTTGCTGTATCTTCCTCTTTCATACTTCTGTTCAATCTGATGTTGCTAACTGGTGCCAGGTGTAATTTCCTTCTCTTCTCTGCAGTTATTCATAGTTGCAATGGCAACTTCGTCGAAGTTTAAAAGTCGTTCGACGTTCAACTGCCCTCTGCTTGGTGGTCCAGAAGAACTGTCTTCTTTTAAACTTCCTACGTATGAAGATGTTATCAAAGGCTGTTCTTTCGAAAGGCAACGTTTAGCTCCCGAAGAGGGAAAAAAAGAACCCTTGTTTTCTGACATTGCTGAAAACATAGCGAAAGAGATTATTTCCGTGTACGAAAAAGCATCAATACATGTTACGCATAAATGAGTTGTACAAATGTTAAAGGCTTATCATGCAAAATATAAAACCATCACGAAGTCATATAGCAAACTTTAAAGCTGCAATAAAGTTGCCAAAACTATTGAAAGTTTTAAATTACATGCGCAAACAAGCCTTTTCGACATATGCTCTTGCAAATGTTCATACCTTGCTTTATGCTCTTATTCCAAAGAGAGAAAAGTTCCACAGAGTGAACACGCGTTTCTTATTGATCAGAGAATAGTCCGAAAAATGGTCATCGGTACTCTTGACAAAGAAACAACCGCTGTTCTTCAAAAGAGGGAGGCTAGGAAAACACAGGAAGCTGCCCGACTTTTAAAGTTGCCAGATGGTACTTCCAGAGGCAGGGAAGTAGATTTTCCAGCCGATGAGAATAGCAATCATGGTAGTATTGAGTGTCCGACCAAGAGTGATACTGACGATGATGATTTCTCCCCATCGACTTCAAAAAGGCAGGAACTTCCTTCCTCTCAAGATCGTTTAGTTCTTTCTAAAACAGCTTACACGAAAGGTGCCTGGCATGTGTGGTCTCTAATTCGATACTCGCGGTTTCTCCCTGAAGACCAGAGGAAAGTTGTTGATAGGGTGATTCAAACGAACAGCTTTTTGCCACCCAGGAAACTTGCTGCTTGCGATGATCTCTGACGAGAGGACCCATGTCAGGGAGCTTACAAGATGTCGCATTTTAAAATACAGAATGTCTGAAATACAAGATGGAACCATTAGGCTTAGGTCTTTTAGAGTTCCTAAGATTGATTTTGATGCACCTGATTACATTGATCTGATATCTTGAACTGGGACCTCCATCACTGAGCCGCCTCTGTTGGCAGACATGCCGATAGACATCCGTGACAAGTTGTTACGGATGCAGGCACTCATGTTTATGGGGAGGAACAGCGACATGGTTTGATACTCGCAAAATTGCCTTCGCGGTCACAAATGCCGATTTGGAACACAAAAAACCAATACAAGTTCTTAACAGGATATTTATGAGTACCCGTGATACCGAAACGGTATGTGATTACAATGCCATTCAACGGCATTTAAATTTCACTGTTTTGAGAATCCGTGTTAACAATTCTTAACTTACACTATGCTAAATGGTATCAGGTTGGGTGCCTGGTGTGGGAGGATCTCGGAGTACAGCCACGTTCACGAGGTGAGTTCTGAGTCACTGAATCTTCGAATTCTGTGAGCTGAGAGCTGTACAAATGTAATACTAGAAATGACTAATGAAAATGGTGAAATCCTTTATTAGCTTATAATATGGTCTCATTTGGGCTGGGCAACACATTAAATACAGCATGCTAGACTTGTCCAAACATAATAAACAGGTAGCTTTACCACGAAAAACATTGTTTAACATAAAAATGTACTTATACCTATAGTTTATAATTTTTATTAACACTTAACATTTTTTAGCAAAAAATACAATTTTTCGTTAAAATTGCACATTTTCGAGGAGTTTTCGGAGGCAGAAGATATTATAAGATCGGGCTGAAGTTTTAATATGTTCTTAGATATATCGGTTCACAACTTTTTCGCACTCAGCTGTTTCGAAAAGCCTACTTTTTATTTTTTCGCTCCACCCTAGCGTTCGGTGCCGCCTCCCGGAAAATTTATAGCCTTCAGCGCTGACAATTCCAATATTGTATTTTCATTTTTAAGTTTATGTAAAAAAAGATGGGAATTGCAAAAAGGGAGTCACACGGGAATAGGTGAAAGACTCCGATGCCCGTTCTAGTATTTCAAGTATTAAAATTAATCTAATTCTATTTCTTTTTCAGAATTAAGTTCACAGTACAATGACAAAATTCTCCAGAAAGGTTCATATACACTTCTAGACAGCTTGGGCATCTTTTACAGAGTAAGCAATGATTTAGATATACTGATAAGTGATGGGCACAATGATGACCCTTTCGGGCTGATACACGGTGCTGATGATAAACTGGTTTGCGCATTAGAAAAATATGAGGATAAATATTGGGTGCGTGCATTAAAGGTAAACGGTCAACAAGTTAAGGCGGATAATAGCCAAATTTATACGTGGACTCAAGCTGACACAAACTTATATCAACTTAAATTTGACAAAGTGCTTCAGTAAAAGAATATTTCGTATTTCTGACTGTACATAGTTTTTTATGTCGACACCCGCCCTCGCTCAAAAGAAAACCAATATTTCCTTTTTCTCCACTATGATATAATACATAAAAAAATAAATAAATAATATGAGTCAACATTAATTTCAATCGTTTATAGACATAATGTATAATATAACTATTTTTTAAGTCTATAAGTTAATGAAATCACTGTTGATTAATATAGTTTCTAGTTTTGTTATTATTTTATAGCAGGAAAAAAGGATATATTTGTTTATTAGTTACACGAATTACTGGCTACACGGAAAGAATTTTGGCACAAGAGCAGCGCCGCCTACTGTAAAACAGATGTGCGTAGGTTTGACACAGTTGCTATACCGATTTTGGCGCAGCGGACGCCCCGAACTAGTTCTCCCAAAAAGAGCTCTGCTTGACGCATGCGCTGTAGTGCACCGGACCATCTTCGGGAGCACTTAAAAAAAAGGCCCGGCAATTATGCGAAACGAATGAATAACAACAATACAACAATACAACTACTGCCGAGGAATTATTTCCGTGCGTTTAGTTCTTAATTTTTTATTTAAATAATAATATTTAGACATTATTTTGTCTTGGTTTTCTTCTAAATTACTTTTCTATTCTTAAGTTAAAAATGTTCTTTAATTTGGGACGGAATTAAATAAACAATTGAATAATATTGTAATTTCTTTTGATTTTATCGTTTTTGTTATCCAAAATTTTCTGATCTTAAAAATTCAATTTTAATAAAAATCAATGTTTCCTTTGAATCATGTAAAAACTACTTGTTTGGATTAGTTGTAACTGTTCTTCGAGTAAATGATTGCAAGTAGTAATCATTTTAGTGTTGATTAGTTTTAATATTTTTATTTGACTACGCCTCAAAAATAATATTTTATAACGAGAAAAATGTACTTGTGGATTAAAGATATAAATGGATGTAATATGACACAGAGCTTTATCTTTCGATTTTACCTCTACACCATGGGTTATTCTTTTCACATTTAAATTCTAATAAAAAGGCGCAAACATAAACCATTACGACGCTAATTTTAATAGCTAAATGAATATTTTAAAAAATTATTGAATTTTTTATAATTAAAGAGTCAATGTATTTTCACTAAATTTAAGAAATTTATAGACAAAAATCGTTCTTTTATTAAAATCATAGAAGATAATAAATATTTTGTTATTTTATACAAATTTGTCCACAGTATACATTTTTAATAATTGTAATGTTCGCCTGAAAGCCTTGTATTTCAAATTATTTGATTATGACAACTGAACACATGGAATTTTCCTTCGCTAATCACCAGTGTCTCGTCCATTTTCACTTGAAAAAAAAAGAAGAAATTAGCAATGCAAGACGCATATATTCTATAAAAATTAACAAAATATTATTTCTGATTTAAATGTATTAGCTAAAATGTAGTAGAGGAGCGAGGTGATGAGATATTAGAAGTATTTGTATCCTAGCGGAAAAAGCATGTGTGCAAAAGGATGACAGCGCCATTTTACAAAAGATTAGCAGTGGCGGACTGGCGTGAGGGCGCAGCAGGGAACCCCCGGGTGCGCCTCTCTTGATTGGCGCCCCCTAAGCCATGTCAAAGCGCCCCAAAAAGATTATATTTTTTACAAATAAATATATGTTAGATTGCGATGGGAAGAGTAAAAAGAATATCCACGATTCACACTCGTACTTCTATAAGTAATACCAGTAAAATAGAAGGCGCCCTCCAATTTCTTTTTATCCATAGTATTCCTAATAAATACCGTCATGCATGTTTTGAATTCTATTTAAAAAAATGTTTTAAATATGAATAATAAATTATGCATATTGAAGTAAAAGTGAAAGGAATATTCTTGTAATCAACTACATTACGGAATTTTAAATTCATGTGTTTCCGATGCATTCTAAAATATATTTATTGATTAGAAATGTATAGAACACCTAAATGTATTAGTTATGGGCGACCGCTAAATTTTTTTAGTATGATGCCTACTTATTAATGGAAATTTTCTCTGAAACAAGTTATTAGCTTACATTTCAAGAGTTCGGATCAAAGGATACATTTCATTATTTTGTAAATTGTAAAATATTACTCTATTTTGCTACACTTTAATATAATAATTGTTTTTTATTATAATTTTAGCATTTATCGTAATTTTTAATATTCTTTTTTATTGTGAAGAAAAACAATCTGCCCGCTGCGCGTCACGTTGTACAGCTTTCAAGTTGCAGCGCGTCTAGAGTGCGCGATTTTTGGTTCTTGCACGCTGTATGCTCGGTCTTTGTACTTCCCCCCATTTGTGCACAAACTTATTAAAATTAAAGGTCATAGCATCGACAAAATTGTAATTTGTTGATTGCGAATTATCTTTTGTTAAAGCTCCTTCGACTTCTACGAACACATTCTCATCACGTATCTTGTGCTTCGCCCTCGATTTTTTTCAAAAGGCGAATTTTTATACATTAAGTTCAACACTATTATGTAAAATGTATATTACATTCATTGTTGTACCTCGGCCCGGGATGGCTTATTCAGTTATTGCAAAATAATGTGCAAATTTGATTTATAATGATTAATTTAATATTTTCCTTGCTTGTTTCTAAATTTTATTCTCAGCTACCCTGAAAAATGTATCGTTTCCATCAATTTATATTATTGCAATTCATTATATGCATGGATATTGAAACAGACATATTTTTTTTATAATTTAAAGTTTTCGCCTTCTATAAATAAACCATTTTGATTCATACAAAATGATTAATAATGAATATATATTGAAAGTTAATGTTAAAGTAACGTTAAAGTAACGTTAAGCTATTGTTAAAGTAGAATTTAACTAAGCTTGAAAAGTAATGTTAACTAGTATTTAAGTACCATTAAACTAATGTTTAAAAACTTTTGTATCTTATCAGATATGAGGTTTTATTAAATAAAAACATATGAAATAAATATAAGAATCACTTATTTATTTGTGTTTTTAAAATTCTCATAAATCCCGACAATATTTTGTATCAGCTTATAAACGATTTACAGTATATACGAGGGTAGTTCAATAAGTCCTTAGAATGACCAACAGATGGCGCGCGAATCGCTCCAAATCGTCTGTTTTCAGTCAGCACCACTCCGACGTCAGCGTGGTCGTACATCAATAAGTGACGAACCACGTTCAGGAAGGCCCGTAGAAGCAAGTACTCCCGAAATCATCAATAAAATCCACGATTTGGTGTTGAAGG
>NC_046661.1:141952829-141988044 GCF_010883055.1 Belonocnema kinseyi | reverse complement strand
AGAAAGAGACGGCACTCCTCGCTCGACTCGTTCTCTCTCTCTCTAAACAGGAGCGTCGGCGGATCAAAGAGACTGTTGGTCTAGACTTTATATGTCTATGGTGGCAACAAGGAGTGGGAGTGGGGAAAAGGCAGCAAGGAGTGGGAAGGATGAGTTTAAACGGCGTAGGAATAAAGTGTTAGTCTTACTAAATAGACAACAAATCGTAATTGTGAATATTTTGCCAGGCACGTGTGTTACGGTCTACAAATGTGTTTTTAATCACGAAAAACATCGTTTAGCATTTTGAAAAAATTAATTTGAAAATAATATATAGAAATATTAAAAAAGCAAAACATTTGATAAATAAATAAAAACGATATCATTATTAATTTATAAAATGTCGAGTAATTCTGAGAGATATTTAAAGATTTCGAGTTGATTAGAAAGAAATTTAAGACTTGACAGAATTTAAAAAATGTATATTTTTGAAGATTTCAAACAATAAAAAAATTAGAAGCATTTTGAGCATTTTGAAAAACTTTAAAAGTTAATAAAAAATTATTAAGATTCAGAAGAAAATTGAAAATAAATTTTTATTCTGAATGATTAATTTCGAGAGAATATTCCCATTTTTTCAATGTGAAGAAATTTCAAATACGTTTAGAAGAATTTTAAATAATAAAACACAGGTTTCGATAAATGAATAACAAATGAGCAATCAGTAATTTTTTACGACTTAAAATAAAATTAATTTTTTTTTATATACACAATTTTTAATTAATTAAAAAATTATAATCGTTCAATTTTCATTCATTTATCTAAACCTGTGCTTATTTTGAAATCTTTTTAAATATTCTCTTATAAATATATTTTTAAAAAATCTAGTAATGCTGGTTTTATTAATTTTCTACGCAATTTTACTCAGATTTGAAAGAAGACTTATTAGTCGATAATTATTAATAAGATAATGATATGTTCCTTGTTTAGGAATTAGTAAAGTTTAGGCTCTTTTCCACTCAGTTGGAAAGTGATGAAGAATTCCATTTACAATCTTAGTAATTATTACGACTGCTTTTTTAGTCAACCACTCATAACAATTTTTTTATTAAAAAAGACGACTTTTTAATAAAACACATGAACTTTTAGCTAAGAAAATGAAATAATAAAATAATTTTCTGCCGATGATAAAACATTTTTAATGAAATAGTTAAATATTAAACTAAAAAATATATATTAAAAAAAATCTGATTTTTCTAAATTAATAATTGCATCATTTTTATTTATTCGTCTATTTTTTTTGCCTTTTTAATCGTTTTAAAAATGATATTAGAATTAATTTTTTTTTAAATAAAACTTTTGAAATTTTTCCAGGAATTTTATGCAATTATTCCCATTATCTTCAAAATTTTCAAAATTCTTGGATGGCATTAAAAATGTATGTTGTAACATTAGAAAATTAAATTTAGTTTTAAATTTTTTGAAAAGTTTTAAACTTTTAATCCATAGTGAAATTTTTTCAAAACTTCTAAATATGGCTTAAACTTACTGGGAGTTTTAAAAATGAATAATTATTTAACTTTTTCTAATTTCTATTAAAATGAAACATCTTCAAGAATAAAGAAGCATTTGTAACCCAATAGATGATTTATCAACTAAAACCATGAATTTGAACGAAAATTATGAATTTTTTTCTACAAAAAGATACATTTTTAACTAAATAGTTTAAATTTAACAAAAACTATGAAATTGCAGTCGAAGTTTGAAATTATTCTTAAAAATAACATTATTTTACATCTATTTTCAATAGATTTTTCGTTTTTGTAATTTTTATTTCTGATTCCTCATTGAATCTCGCCGATGCGATGCCGAGACGCACAAGACTGGCACACACTAACGCAGACTGTATTACCGTATCGCATCTGTGTTTGCGACACACACCTATAGTAAGTAGAGCGCCACCACAGTCCGTCGAACAGTTATTGTTGATTCACCGAATTTTTCTCATATCCGCCACAGCGTAACTAGTTCAGTAATTTCTCAAGTACAAATTTTTTTCGTGTAGCGCTTTAGACTGAATCGTGAAATTTCAAATTGCATTTTTAAGAAACTTTTTCGAGAAATTATATGAACTTTCAGACAAAATGTGGAATTTTAAAAGAAATACATGCATTTTTACGGAGTGGGTGAATTTTTAACTAGAAAAATAAATGTTCAACTACGTGAAAAAGATACTTTTTAACAACATTCTTTATTTGTATACAAATAAGCTTATTTTTAAGTTAAAGTGAAGTCTTAACAAAAACTGTAAAGAAAAAACCGAAGAATTTCCCAAAGTGAATTAATTTTTAACCAAGAATGACTATTTACTTAATTTGTCATCTCAGAGACGAATTCCAAACCAAAATTATAATTAATTAATTGGAAATGTTAAATTTTCAATTACAATTAAATTTTTTACCAAAATAGAAACATGTTGTAAAAGATAGTTGATTTCTTACCGATTTATTTCTAATTAAAATTTTGAATTAATTTTAGGTTAAAATAATTAATTAATTTTAAATTAGAAAAATGAATTTTTAAGCAAAGAAATGATTCTTCAACCAAAGAAAAGTTATTTGTTCACAAAATAATTGAATTTTTAACAACAAAATATAACTATGCAACAAAACACAAAATATTCGATATTTAAACCCCAAAATATTTTAATTTTAAATAGAAAGCAGTTGAATTACAGCAAAAATGTGTATTTTTAACAAAAAATTTTAATTTATACCAAAAACGGAAAAACTTTAATTTTTAGTTCTTAATTCAATCTTCAACCCAAAATTAAATTTGTTAACAAAATACACTTAGATTGAGGTATAATTATTATGTATAGGTATATTATTATATTTACCAATAAAACTGAAGAAAATCGCTAGAGTGAAGAGAGGAGCACAAACATGGATCTTCATTTTCGTTAAATCGAGGATCCTGATTGTTGGAGATTGTTGAATTTCGTATAATAAAAGAAAACCTTTCTGCAAGAAAAATAAAAACGAAACCTAATGAAAATATTAAAAAGAAAAATTTGCATTTCTTCCAACCCAATACAAATTATTTTAAAAAAGAAAGAAAAAGAGCCTCTTTTATTTCAGAAAAAAAGTATAAAATAAATAAAGTCGTCCTTAAAGCTCAATTAAAATTTAAAAAATAAAGTTTATCCTTTTAATTCTTAGAAATTTAAAAACCAAAATTTTTTTGTTTCAAGCGCACTTAAAATCGTCAAATTTCCAGATAATAATAATAATAATAATGATTTATTAATATTAATTATTGTGAGCCTCAGTGGCTCAGTTGGTTAGACACTCGGACTTCACCTCAGAGGTCCGGGGTTCGATCCCTGATCCGGTACCTCTAGAAATTTTGCAATGTACCTTCACCGAGGTTCTGGTGGTTCGGAACCCACCTTAAGCTGTAGGTCCCCCCATCGTTCGTGACTGATGATATATACCGGGACATGTTGGGCAGTATAAGCCTGTGACAACATTTCAACACTTGTACGGAAAATTCACGGATAATAAAATTCCTGCATAATAAAATTTCCGAATGATCATTTCTGAATGATAAAAACAGAGAAAATAATTTGCTGTTTATACAATTTTATTATTATGTCAAAATTTAGGTTTGTCATAAATAATTTTAGAGAACGAATATAAAACAGTCGTCCTTTCTTATAGGGAAAATTGGTCTTGTGTTTTACATGTATTAAAATAGCTTACTAGTCTCACCCAAATTTTGTTTAAAATTCACTATTTCGCTATTTGTTGAACTAAATATTAGGCTATTTTATTTGTTGCTGCAAATTTATCAGTTTAATAAAAAATAATCTATTTTATTCCAAATTTCTCCTTTCTTGGTAAAAAAATTAATTTTTATTCATTGAAAATTTACTTATGTGTTTTAAAATTATTTTTTTTCAAAGGGAAAATGAATTTTTCAAACTAAAACTTTAATTCTTTCCAAAATTTTTTATATAATAGACTGTTAATCTTCATTGTAAAACATTCATTAATTACGTTGAAAATTCCAATAAAAATTAAAATATTTTGTGAAAATTCATGTATTCGATTCCAAATTATTCGATTTCCGCAGAATATTAATATGGTTAAAATGTTATTTTATTCATTAAAAATTAGATTTTTTTATTAAAAAATAATTTCATTAACTAAAAATCTAACTATTCGTTTTCTTGTCGAATTATTTTATAGGCATTTAATCTTTCCGATTAGAAAATCATCTATTTTTTGACAATTCTTCTGTTTTTCTGGTAGAAAATTAAATTTTTTGCTTAAAATGTTTTTCTTTCTTTAAATGCACACGTTATTAATTGAAATTTAATTTATGGGGTTACAAATTTAAGCAGTTTTGTTGAAAATTCTTCTTTTTTTGTTTTGTCGAAAATCAATTTTTTTAACTAAAAATATAGCTTTCTTATTCTAGCTAGCGAATTGTAGAAAATCTACTTTTCGATTAAATTTAATATTTTGCTTAAAAATTCAACAATTTGTTTAAAAAGTCATCCTTTTTGGTTGAAAATTTTACTAATTCGCAAACAATTTACTTTTCGTAGAAAACTCTTATTTTTATGGTAAAAAGTCAAACTGAAATCTTTTTGATATAAAAATTCATCGGTTTCTAAATTCAATTTAATCTATTTGTTTTAAAAAGCAATCACATCTTTTTTGAAAATTCGAGTATACTGTTAAAAAGTAATCTTTTATGGCACCAGTATCATTTTTTCTAATGAATAAATAAATTTAAAAATTTTTAAATTTGAATCTAGATTATTGTCTTATTTTGTTTTTAAATATTCTACATTAAAAATATTTCAAAATGAATTTTTAACCAAATAATTGAACTGCTAAAAAAATACCGGTTCACGAAAAAAAAATGAAAAATTAAAAGGTTGAATTTTCAACAGAAAATAAATAAATTTTCGACAAAATAGTTGAATTTCGAAACAAAATACGATGAGTTATTTTTAAAATAGTTGACTCTTAAACACTAAAATAGAACATTTGAGCAAAATATCTTAATTTCCAAACAACGATATGAACTTTGAATCAAAATAATACAATACAATACAAAAAATGGAATAGATACATGAATTTATTTTTAGCAAATAATTACATTTTTTTAAACTAAAAATGGTGAATTCTAAATATTTCAATTAAAAAATATTTTAACCGAAATTTATTTTCTTTTTAACTGATAAATCTTTCTTGGTTAAAAATTACTCCATTATGAATTGGCTGGATTCTAATAATTTTGATGAGATACTTCGAACACATGAGATGCAAAATAATTTTTCTGGAAAACAAATCTTTAACCCTCTTTTTCCGTAGAGTTTTGGAAAAATAAAATCATATTTTAAAATTTGTAAATGTTTCTAACATTTTTGAGTCTTTTAAAAGGCAACAAGGTATATATTTTTTAATTACAAAATTCTTGGAAAAATTTGTAATGACTTTTTGATTTTGTAAAATTAATTTTCAAAATAAATTTTTAAAATTTTATTAAATATAATATGAAAAATTTTGATAATAATAAACGATATTTGAAAGTTTTTAAAAATTTGCAAAGATATGAAATTTTAAACGATTTTTATCAATAAAATTATCTTTAAAAGAATCAGATTATCATCAAATTATTTTTTGTATGCAATCGTCAAGACTTTGGAAGTTTCAACCTTACTATTTACAACATTTTATAATCTTTTTTGTAAATTTGTTAGTTATTTTTTATCCCCTGTGGAAAAATGGAGGGGCCCCCGTCAGGGTTCACATGGAAACGACATGCTAATCCATAGGGGCCCAACATGGGCTTCCCTCATAGATCCCTCATGATTACCACCATGAAAGCCCTCTCGGATTTTTCGCCAGTGCTGGCACCTGCATTGGCATATCTCTGGGATGATAACACTATTTTGTACTGTGCTGTCAGTGTTGGGCCAGCACTGGATATCGCTATTAGATCGGTACTATTCCAATAGGAAATTCACAATGGGCGGCAGTACTGAGTCAATGTTAATTAGTATCGTACTGCTATACTCTAACCATATGACAGAAAAGTTATTTATAAAATAAATATTATTTGATTGCGAGTATTTTGTCTGCAGATATGAATAGTCCTGTTTCGAGTGAATACATATATTACATTTCTAAACATTATAGTACAAATAAAATGTCTAACGCTACGGGGTATCGAACGTACATAATCTATCCCTAAATCTATCTCCTAGCGATCGGGAATGATAACTACTGCGCTAAACCGACAAGTTAAAACTCGATGAAAAAGCCATCCTCATAAGCTACAGTTCAGAAAAGTAGTAGACTACTTTAAAACTTTTTATAATGACGGGAAATGTAATACCCTTCCAACTTAGAAATTTTAATCGTTGATCCATGAGGACAAACGAGCTGGGCCCCCATGAATATTTTTTAAGAACTTCAAAAAATGGCAAAAATGCGGCAAATCCCCCGAGCGGCATCTCTCCTCCATGAATATTTTTGAAGAACTTCTAAAAATGACAAAAGTGCGGAAAGTCTCCGCAGCGGCATCTATCATTAAAAAAAATTTTGTAAGGACTTTTAAAAATGGAAAGTGTGGCAAGTCTTCCTAGCGGCATCTCTCCACAAGAAAATTTTTTAAGGACTTCTAAAAATAGCAAAAGTGCGGAAAGTCTCCCCAGCGGCATCTCTCCCCCATGAATATTTTTTAAAAACTTGTAAGAATGGCAAAAGCGCGCCGAGTCTCCCCAGCGGCATCTCTCCGCCAACAAATTTTCTAAGTTGTACCGCTGGGGAGACTTGCCGCTGATGAGAGATGTCGCGAATGTGACAGATGTGAAAATTACGCGCCGAGTCTCCCCAGCGGCATCTCTCCGCCAAAAAATTTTCTAAGTTGTGCCGCTGGGGAGACTTGCCGCTGATGAGAGATGCCGCGAATGTGACAGATGTTACAATTAGTTCCGGGAGGCTTGCCGCAGTTTTAATATTTTAATATGAATCCGAATAATTTTTCCGAGGGAGAGATGCCACCGGGAAGACAATTAGTCCAGGGAGACTTGCCTCAGTTTAGCCATTTTTAATTGGACATTAAACATTTTTTGGAAGGGACAGATGCCACTGGGAGAATTTTTACTGGTGAGAGATACCGCAAAAATATCAATTTCACAGTGAGAAATGCCGCGCGGGAGAGAAGGCGCTGGGTAAAAATGCCGCAGTTGTGACGTGCCGCAGATAAGGCATGCCGTAGATGTGACATGCCGCAGTTGTGACTTACCGCAGATGAGACATTCCGAAGATGTGACATGCCGCAGATGTGCCATGCCGCAGATCTGATATGCCTCAGATGTGAGATGCCGCAGGTGGGACTCGCCGCAGAGAGAGTTGCCGTACGTGACATGGTATGGACCCTCAACGCCAAGCCACAGAGGGCTGACGTCACTCCCATGGCTGATAACACGACTTTCCTACTGGCCTTACGAATTCGGCTGGAACGGAACACGGAACAGCGCCATACTGTCACCAGTCGGAAGTATTGAAGCAAGATGATCAGAGACGTGGAGGGGACGTTCTGTGCCACAAATTCTTTGTCCAACAATTCGGAATTAAAGTTCTCTCTTGGAGATTATTGGAAGATTGAGAAGGTTAGGATTTATTTGGGAAGATAAATCAAGAAAGTAAATTAAAGAAAGGAACAAAAGGACAATTAACGGGATGTAAAAGGTAATATTTCCTTTTGTCATCGGCTGGCGACGCTATGGCGAGTCTTAACGCGATCCGAACCATTGCCTGGCTTGTCCTCTCCATTTAGTGTTCCGCGTTATTTTGTCGAATCGTGCTTCCTTTTTTTTTCTTTTGCTTCTATTGTGTGCAGGTTTCGAGTCAGTGCGTATCGGACTATTTAATTTGGTTATTTTCGTTTTTTTCGTCTTCGCATCATGTACGGAAATTCGTACATGTACATAATTCGCACAATGATTTCCGAACATGTAGATTCCTGTGTGTATACATTTGTCGAGGTATATTTCGTTCCCCAAGTTATTGAGTCATCGAATGTTAAAGGATCAAATAAATGTTGAGTTCCCCTCATTTTTTTATTGTGAAATAGTGTCGTTGCGATTTTTTTTAAGGACCACCCCTGAGAAAATTTTTCCTTGCTCCCTTGGTTTTTTTTTAGGTTTCAGGTTTAGGAAAATGTCACTATTTAAATAATTAATTTTTCCGAGATTATTTCATTTTAATTGTTCCTCCTTCGCTGAAAATAGGTGCCTCGCTGGCGCCCACACTATAAGCATCACCACAAACGATTAATATACGTATATACGCGAGTATATACATATATGCGTATATCACGTTCTACGAACTGACATAATGAAAGGTGCAGTAAACCACCTCTCGCAAATGGCGTCCAACATTTGAGGGTTTCTGAATATTTTTTTAATTCGGGAAACGGCCTTTTTCCGCCTTTTCCGTTCTTTTTTGGGCACTGACTCAATTTGACATTTGATATATTTTCTTTGTGCACTCTTATCTCTTTGGTTTTTCGTAATGCCCGGCTACTTTTTTCTCCTTTGCTACGTACTTCCAGATTTTTTTTAAGTGGGGAGAGAAAATTGAATAAAATTTAAATATTGAATTTTGAATCGATTTTCTTTTTTTTAATACTGGCAGCGAATTGGAATTAAAACTTCAAATTGATTTCGAATGGTAAAATTCAATAAAATGGGATTCCAGATTATTGTTTAAATAAATTTCGAAAATGTTAAGATCTCTCAGAATAAAATTGGTTTAAACTGATTTGAAATATTCCAAAATTGAATAAAAGATTTTAATACTGATTTTCTTGAAAGTTCAAAATAAGAATATGATTTTCGAGACACGTGTACTATTCTAGTTGAAATTTGTATTTTCGGGTTCCCAGTTAAAATCTACAAGTTGATTTAAGCTCATTTTAAATTTTGAATTACAATTTTTAATTTGAATTAAATTTTGATTTAATTTTTGGATTCTCGGGTTTTGATTTAAATCAATTAAAAGAGCTTTAGAAAATTCGAAAATTTATGGGTGAAAATGGACTTAAGCGGAATTTAGAATTTTGAAGCGAGATTTTACTGTCGGCTTGATTGAGTATTTAAAATGCCACCGTAGATCTGATTTGTTAGTTTGATGTGAACATTTTTATTCAAATTTTAAGTAACAAAATAAATTGACAATTTAATCTCAAATTAGTATTCGGTAATTTGAACAATGATGATTGATTGATATTAATTAATTAATTAATTAGTTTTCGGCTCTAATTCGAATCAATGGATGATTCAATTGATGTTTGATTCATAATTGATAATTGATTAATTTAAATAAGGTTTGATTTAACGATTTGAATTAAAAATCTTAAGTAGGATTTTACCGAAATTTGACAGGAATACGGAAGATTCGCGTTTGATTTTCGCAAAACGCATACCCCTTCCTTTTTGGGCTGCTTGGAGCACCTGAACCCTGTTCAACCTTAATTATGCCCACTTGTGGCGGCTGAAGCGCTCTATACCTTGCTAATTTCAATTTTACCAGGTTAACTGACTTTTACTGATTTTGTCCACTGGTTATAATTTATGTAAGAAAAATGTATGGCAAGTTGATTTGATCGATTATTGATTTGTTTGTTGTTTGTATCGCTGTTTGTAATTATTTGATTTCCATGCTTTTACTTGAAAATTGTACATTCGTTGACTTTGATTTATTTGGACCCTGTAATTTTCCTAATTTATCGGACCTGTCTTGCTGAAATTGATTTTAATGCATGTACCGTTATATTATCGATTAATTTGATTTGATCTTGTGCTTTGAATCACACTTGATGTGATTGCGTGATTTATTCTCGACTTGGATTTTCAAAGGCTTTTTGAGTATTTTTCCGATTCAGCGGTAACCGCTAAACTTAAAATGGCGTTTTAAATTCGGTGTTCGACATCTATACATTCAGGGATATGAAAACTTTAATTAATGATTTGAACTACCAAGAGCTTTTAGAGGCTTTAGAAGCTTTTCAATTAGAGATTACCGGTTACTGGTAGAGAAAGATGCTCACGCTTAAGGAAGGGGGTTAAATTGTATACAGGGATGTGTTCCCAAGCATCGGACTTAACCTCAATGGCTACTGATGCAACCGATTAGGACGAGGATGATCTACCCTCGGATTGACCTTTGGCTTCGGCAGCCGTCACTAGTCCAGCAACATTAACGGTAGAAGGCATCGTCCCCACCACAAGTATCACGACCTCACAAAGTGGGGTGGTAAATTCTTTAAACCCCTTTAGAAATCGCGACAACTACTCAGTCCTCGGTCATGGTCATTACACCCCATGAAAACCTAACGACCTTGCCAACTCGTATTAGCCCCGGGAATTTAAGACTCTAATTCAATTACGCGAACTTTCACGGTTTACCGGGCACCTTCCCAATAACAGCTTGGTCTTCTCACCGAATAAACGACGATTTTTCGATTCCGGATGCTTTTAGTTTAGGTCTGCCCGCAACCACCCAATTCAGTTCTCTGAATCTGCGAAGTGTTCCTGAAGACACCCTTACGGAAAGTAATCCTCGGGAAACTCCGAACATCCCTAACGCGATGCGGTTCACCTTTCTTAACTTACAAGGTGCTCCTTTAAGCACACAGAATCCGCGCGCAAACCAATTCTTTCTGAAACGATTAGGATAGAAGATTCTACACACTCCAAGATTTTGGCGGGTCGCACTGGCGGAAGGGTCCATGCACGCTCCGGAAGGCTTGCTACTCGTGAGAGTGCGCGATTCAACAGATCAACATATCGAGAGGGTGAGCCCCCTCTATTTCGTCGGGGTAGTCAACCCAACACAGGTTACTGCGATTCGTTGAGTTTTGGACTTCTGAGAAGGCGTAATTTAGAACTTAACGACGAATTCGACCGTGAAAGCGCTAACTATGAGAGATCAGATTGCGCCACCCGGCTACAGTTACGATTTGACAACTCCAGAGACCTCGAGAAAATTGTCCTTAATTGGAAGGTAACGTTTGACGGGAGCGGAAAAACTAGCGCCGAAGACTTTTTAATTCGAATCGAGGATCGTACCAGGCTAATAAAAGTCGCCGACGAAGAACTTTTCCTCGCCATGCCAGTTTTGTTAGAAGGTATCGCATTTAAATGGTTTAAAAACCACGAATTCAAGTTCGCAAATTGGGCACAATTTAAAAAGGCGTTCAGGTAACGATTTAGCGGTGACGATTTTGAGAGACGCGTCCATGAACTGATCTACTCTAGGAATCAGGGTAAAAACTAACGTATTGACGACTATCTAACTAACGTTGAGGATCTGATCAACCTGTTGAAGAATGAGATGACCACGGTAGAGCAGTTGCATTGGGCTCATAGGGGACTTAGGCCCGAATTTCATAGGGTGATTCGCCGCTCTCATTACCGATCTATTGACGAACTCTCGTGACTGGGTAAAGGATGGGAGAAAGAGTGGACGGATATTAAAGAATATAAACCACCCCCTAACCTAGAAAGCTCGTTCCTGCAAGAATTTGCGTACCGCGATATAATGGCGCAAAAACCCTTAAAGAATAGTTCCTCAGCGATTGTTGAGCAGGATTCGGTCTCATCCGTTAAAACAACAAAAAATGTTCCCAAGACTAACAATAAGCCTCGTAACGGTGGGGACAGGAGAGGTATGTATGCCCAATTGTTCGGGAAACGAGAAAGGGGAGCAGTATGACTGGTCCCTATTGCCTCTCAAAATAAAGAGACCGTCAAGACAGTGTCAGACGTCTCTGGGTCTTTAGAAAATTCTGTTTTGGTCTTATTCGATTTAGATGAATTTCAGGGGGTTTGTGTGCCACTCTGTGATTTTGTTTGTAGATACCGCGTCTCTCAAAGAGGCCCCAACTTCTTTCGTCGTTGAAGCTTTTATGCACGGGGAGGATGGTGGTTCGCCACGTTCTGTGGGTACCCTTTCTGATTTTAAGCAAGAAGTGGCGAACAACTCCATTTCGTCTAACGGACAGTTTGGCTTAACAGACGCTTCCTCATCACTTTCGAGCAGTGTGATTGGTAGTTTTAAAGCGGAATGTGAGAAGTTGGTTCTGGACGAAATTTGCATCGATAAGGGGGGTATACAAAAATTTTCTCATTCGGAACAGATTGCTGGAATCCTGCAGACTGAGTTGGTACGCGGTAGAGTGCACCTTAAGATTTCCATCAAGTAAGTCTCAGTCGATGCGCTGTATGACCCAGGTTCAACTAGGACAGTTATTCGCGGGGATTTAGTTCCGAATATCTTGGATGCCCTAGGCAAAGATTTAGATGGTTCTCGTAGATCTACTATTATTTTGGCAAACGGTTCCAGAGACCAGATCTTAGGTATGGTGGAGCTGCCCTTGACTATCGATAAGATTACTAAGATTTGTGAAGTCAGGGTAGCCACCAATCTGGATACCGGGTTTGTTTTAGGCTTAGACGCACAATGTGTCTTTGATATGGTGTTTCCGTCGCGTTCTAAGGAGATTTGGATGCCCGGTTACGACGGTTAGGTTTATCCTCTTGATTCATGGGTGACTTCTGAAAAAAACTGTGGTGGTATTTTAGATTTATCGAGCGAACAGGACAGAGAACTCCAGGATTTGATCAAGAGGAAAATAGTTCCTAAAAGGGAGGGTCAATTGAACGCTACCCACTTGGTTAAGCATCACATAGACATACAGGGCCACCCATCTATTAGGCAAAGGTACCGAGTTGTGTCCCCTAAGGTACAGGAAGCCATGTACTCAGAAGTAGATAGGATGATTGTTGAACGCGTTATTAAAGAGTCTTACAGTGAATGGTCGGCTCCTATAGTGATGGCTAAGAAAGGCGATGGTCGATATCGGCTTTGTTTAGATTTTAGGAAGTTGAATGCCATATTCCAAAGGGATGTTTACCCCTAACCGTACATGTCAGACATACTTAGGCAACTTTGCGGGCCTTACAAGATTAAGCGCAGGTTGCCCCGGTCGTGTACGTGTTGATTACCGAGAAAGGGAAATACGCGGGCAAGGAGCATATCAAACATCTGAAACCATATGTCCAATATTTATAGCCTTTTCTTCTTTCCAGATTATCGAACTCAATAAAAGCCCGATGACTGGCCCTAGTCGCGCCAGGTATTATATAGAAGATTGTTAACTGAATTGTAACCACCGTATTTAGATTAATGCATCGCGAAAGTTGTCACGGAAATCAGGTCAAAAATATTTAGTTAGCAATTAATTTTTGGTTCATGGTTTTCCCGGTAGTGGCGCTGCGACTTGGGTTTTGTTAACGCGCCCAGTGACGAGCACCCTTCAAATCGTTGTACTTTACGCGTGCACAGAACGCGTGACTTACGTTCTTGGCCACCGACTGGCAACGTGCCACAAATTCTTTGTCCGCCCATTCGGAATTAAAGTTCTCTATTGGAGATTATTGGAAGATTACGAGGGTAGGATTGATTTGGGAAGATAATTTAAGGAAGTAAATTAAAGAAAAGAACAAAAGGACAATTAACGCGATGTCAAAGGTAACATTTCATTTTATAGTCTGCTGGCGACGCAATGTTTAGTCTTAACCCCAACCAAACCATTGCCTGGCTTGGCCTCTCCATTTAGTGTTCCGCGTTATTTTGTCGAATCGTGCTTTCTTTTTTTTCTTTCACTTCTATTGTGTGCAGGTTCGAGTCATTGCGTATCATGCAGTTGCGATTTTTTCAAACCCTAGACTGGTAAACTGAGCTGGCTCATCCTCTGATGGTAAACCGGGGTTCCGCTACACCCCAAACTTGTACAGTGGTACAATGCTTTCTATGTGCAGTGAAACAACTTTAATATGGCACATTTTCTTTGGTTTTTAGTGTAGAAAAAAATGATAATCATAATATTCTCCTAATTTTTAAAAAAATGTTGAATAATTTGGTAAATAGAAAAAAATCTGAAAATTCCGAAAAATTGACTTTTTTATAAAAAATAACGTAGTTTTTCAACAAATTGACTAATTTCAAAATATAAAACGGGATTTGAAAGAAAAATAATTGCGCTTTAAGGTCAGATAAGCCACTTTTGCGTTTTCTTTAAAAATCCTAATTATTTGAACATCCGAAGTAGAGGAAATTTAAGAGATCTGATAAAGGGTAAAAATGTTAAAAGTACTAGTAAAATTGATTCTTAAAAATTCAGATTTGTTATAAATAATAAAGAATGTTTATAAATATTTAAAAATAATGAAAAAATTATAAAAACATATATGTTTAATCTACAGAGGAGCAATGGGAGCACAGGACTGCAGTCAGGCTGCGCAATTGGTAGCGAGAAGCCATTTTCTGAAAAAAATTTGATCCTTATTACTAATTATGATTTTTTAACGGTTACATATATGAAAAAATTTATTTTTAAACTTTTAAATTACAAACTCATGCTTAAAACGTCTAAATGAAATTGTTATACTATCCGACTGAAATTTACTATTCCTCATTTTTTGCTATTTTTGTATTTAAAAAATTTTTTACAATTGGAATTTTTAAATTTATGCTTAAAACGTCTGTTTGAATTGATTTAATCAAAAAAACTGAAATTCTCTTGCCCTCTCAATTCTCAAACGTAAATGGTAAACCGGGATGCAGCGCAACCCCACACGATATTAATTTTAGGTTATTATGTTTAGGGTCCTAGACCAACCTGCACTTGCCTTTAGTCGGGGCATACTTTAAACTTTGGCTGGGGTGTCGTGGAACCCCGGTTTACCATTCTAGGGTTAAGGACCACCCCTGAGAAAAGTTTTCCTTGCTCCCTTAGTTTTTTTAAGTTTCAGGTTTAGGAAAATGTCACTATTTAAATAATTAATTTTGCCCGGCTAATTTTATTTAAATTGTTCCTTCTTCGCTAAAAATAGGTGCTTGGCTGGCGCCCACACTATAACCATTACCACAAAACAATAAAATACGTAAATACTTATAAGTGCGAGTATGCGTATATCACGTTTGACGAACTTCCATAATGAAAGGTGCAGTAAAACACCTCTCAAGTACCCCATTCTAGTATTACTCTAAGAGAAAATATTTATGAATAATAATTATAAGTTTAAACCATTAATTTTTAAACTTGAATTGATTATTATCTCTCTGAGTAGAAAGTGGAAAAATAGAAAATTTCAGAAGAAAGCGCAAATATCTCCATAGCATTACTAAAAGAGAAGATAGTTACAGGCAGTCATAATTTATTTAAACAATTATGTTTGTTCAATTTCATTTATTATTACTGTATTGTAACTGAAAACTGGACTAAAAGATAAAAACTCCATAAAAAATGGACGCTTCTAATCTTATCTAAAGAAGATATCATTCAAAATAGTAAAACATTATCAACAGAAAATACATTGTTCAAAGAATGATTTTTCTGAACCTGAATGAATTTTTAGCTAGAACTAATCTAAAATAATACTGTTATTGATAATAATAAATTGTTTAACAAACAAACAAAAAATTTTTAAATCGAAGCGTTGTATATTTCAACCAAAGTAACTGAGTTGCTAAAAAAAAATTATTCATCTTCAACCAGAAATAAAATACCCAAATTGCTCGTAAGGAAGAAAGATATTCGAATAAAGAATCAAGTTATGTTTGGAAATAAATTTCCAAACAAAAATAATATTTAAAAAACAACTCGAGTTTTAGCTTATCCAAAAGTAGTTGACATTCTTTTTCAACTCCTTTGTATCTTGACTGTTCAGACTGTCATTGAACTCTTGAGGGTCACATTATTCTAGAAATTCATCTAAACTCACGCTTCCAAGCCTATCACAGAAAACTGTATTCCTTAACTCTCCGTGTGCGAATCGTGATTTCAAGCAGTAATAATTATTCGCATCGCCTTTGCCCACCCCCACCCTAAATCTTCCATCCCTACTTCCTATCCCCAGCCATAACTTTCCTTCTCCTACAGACTCCCATTCATAAATCATTTCCCCTACTTCCCCTCATTTCGCCTACTTGATATCACCTCTACTATCCACGTTCGCTTTCCCCTTACTTTCGCTAATCTTACTTCCTCTACTTTCTTTCTCCTCGTTTTCGCAAACTTCCCCTCCCCTTCTACCCTTTATTTACATACATGAATCTTCAATCACCTACCACGAACTTCGCCTACGTCCCTAACCCTCCGCTCATTTCCTCTACTATACTATCCCTAACACCCTCTTTCTATTACTTCGGTTAGCTTCTACCTTTCTCCAGCCCTCCCTTCCCCTCTTCCATTCAATCACAATTATAATCATTTCCACTCATTTCCCCTTGCCACCAGACTTTCGCTTCCCTCTCCCCCCTCGTTCCCCTTGACTTAACCTAATTTTTATTTTCTCACTTTTCATACTTTTTTTCTCCCTTTTCCCCCTCCACGACCCGCATTCACCCTCCTAGCACTTTATCTAATTTACCTTCCCTCGCTTCCGTTATTTCTACGAATATTGAACTGGGAAAAATATACTTCAATCAAACGAGTGAAAATTATATGGAGTTTTAAAATGACTTTCCTGAACATAACCTATGCATTTATTCTTCATATCGAACAAAATATGAAAAGTCAGTACCTATTCTGAGCCTAACTAGCTACGCAATAACTTGAAACAAAAATCAACGCAGGCAATTTATTTTATTTTTAATTATGTTAATAATATTTTGTTACGTCACTTCTATTCCTAAGCATTTTCACATTCTTAAAGTGATGATAAAAAATAAATTACGCACAAAAAAATGTAGGAGAAAATATTCTATTATCTAGTTTACATTTAAAAAAATTTATTCTAAGTTTTCAATACATCAAAGTATGTCAAAAACAAATCCGGGAGATTTTCAGGAATTTTTTTATTAATTAATTTTCCTCAAATATTACGAAAAATACTTATAATTTTGAAAGGTATTTATAATCTAAAGGAATCTACATTATCATCAGAGATAGTTACAATCAATCAGTGCAGATATCATTCCACTTATCGTGAAAATATAAAACAAAATTAACGATAAAGTTAACTCTTCCAATAACAGGAAAGACTTCTTCTTTTATAGAGCAGATGGAAAATAAATTTTAATAAATTTAAAAATTACATTTTTTAAGAGAAAAATTTTATTTTTAAGCTGATGATTTTGACTATGATTCAAGAATAATTTAAAATTGTGAAATACTTGTAAAAATTGTAAACAAAACGTGCATTTTTTAGGATTTGTAAAAATATTTAAAAGCTTTTTAAGGATATTCAAAGCTTTAAGAAAACTTAAGAATTTTTGTTTGAGAACATGAAAATGATAGTTTACTTTGAAAAATTGATTCTAATAGAAAATTTCGAATTATTTCAAAACATTTTAAACGTTTTCATAAAATTTTCAATAAGTATATGAGAGATTTTATAGCAAAATTTTTGGAGAAATAAAATAATATCCTGAAGTGTTTTTTTGCTTTGGAATTCATTTTTTTGGTTTCAAATTCAACTATTTTTCTAAAAAGTCATTGCATTTGGTTAAAAATTCAACTGGTTTATCGAAAATTCGACTTTTTGGCATAAAAATGAAATTTTTCGATATTTTTAGCTTACTTTATAATTCATTTGGTTGTTTTAGGATTAAACTATTTTGTAAAAAAATTTTCCTTTTTGGTTTAAAATGCGTGTGTCTTGTGTAAAATTTTTATATTGTAGAAACTTTGTCTTCTTTTAAAAAATTAATCTTATCAGTTCAAAACTTCAACAATAAAAATTCATTTTTTGGTTGAAAGTTAATTTTAAAGTTGTTTGAAATTCCACCTTCTAAGAATGTATAGAATTAGTTGAAAATTTATTAATTTGCTTGAAAAGATAAATATTTAAATTTTTGTTTGTTTTTGGGTTTAATATTTTAATGTTATAAAAAATTCATCGTATTGGTTTAAAATTCAACTATTTTTGTGAAAATTCATTATTTTCTCCTTGAAAATTCAATTTTGTAATCTTACTTTGCATGTTGATTATTCTTTTATTATTAAGATTGCTGTTATTTAAAAAAATTGAAGTTATTCTCATTAGTCATATCAAAATAATAAAAGCATCAATTCAACTTTCAAATATCGCTGCAAAACATTACAATTTATTTACCAGGCATATACATTTTTCAGATATATCCAAGGACTTCTTTTTTTAGCTTTATATTAAGGTAAAAACTCGAGCAGAAAATTTTGGTTCAGAACGGGGCATCGAAAATGGGGCTTGATCTGGCCCAGATGTGGGCCTTTTTATTTTTTATTTCTATTATTAGTGAAATTTAAAAAGTTTTTAATTTTTTTTAAGCTTTTTGTTTTACAAAACTTCAATTTTTCAATATTCTACATTATGAAACTGTTTGTATTCCTTGAATTTATCGTTAAGAGTTTGCATTTTGGAGAAAACTATTATGTTAAAAAAACACTATTCCAATTTAAATCTATTACACACACAGACATTCGTAAATGAATTTCAATTATAAATATTCTGAATCTTTTTAATATTCCTTGGGAATGTCATTTGTTTGTCTAACGAACATGGGACACATGGAATGAAATTTTTAAAGTGAGGTTATGTTCGAGAAAGTATTAAAAGCATTTAATCTATAATGTTACTAATCCAGAAATTCATTATTTTGTATAAAGTAATGTTTTTGAGTAATGCGAATACATAGGAAGTTGACGTACAACTTTAGGAATGGAAATTATTTTCGTGCCGTTTAAAAAACAAAAATGAAGGTGGACGTCCCTGTTCTCAAAAGTGACGAATTTCGCAATGTATGACATTCAACCTTGACAATAAAAATATCTGAAGAATCTTTTCAGAATATTTCAAAAACTGGTACAAATGTGGGTCAGTGGAAGATCTACAACTTTTATTTAAAGCTTTTTTAAAAAATATTTAATGACTGAAATAGACGTAAAAACCTAAAACTCTTAGTTTTTTGGGGTTTTGATCTTAAAAATCAAATTTGAGAATATTTTTACTATCATATTCGTGATCAACGCGTCAAAATACAGTCGACGCTACTTACTTCGCCACTTCCCCTAACTCTCAGTGGAGCTCTTGCCCCACCACGCAGCAAGGTAAATAGCGTCAACTGTACATAGTTTTACGAAATTTCGAAATAATCGAAGGTAAGCGCTTTTCGAAAGTTTATCCTGGTATTAATTGCAGATATAAGAAATCTCACTAACAATTCTGTGCTTCCCCAGTTGGCACAAAATTTGGCCACGTCTTTACGTCATCGTTACGACATCGTTACGACAACTTTACGACATCCTATGTCCATGTCGTTTCGCTATCTTTACGATGTCGTAAAGACATCGTCAGATCAGGCGACTTATTTACGATACCGTAAAGACACCTTAACGACATGGATATAGGTTGTCGTAAAGTTATCGTAAAGATGTCGTAAAGACGTCTCCAAACTTTGTGCCCACTGGGTCCAAACTCGCAATGTACTTTTTGATTTTGGGATTTTAAGTTCGATGTAAACAAAAAAAATATCACGACGACAACAGAAAATTTGAAATATTCTTGTCTAACCTAACCTAACCCGACCCGACATGCTTTCGACGCGAGCCATACTATCCGCCCCCTTGCGGCCACAAGCGGAAAATACGATTGGGCCCAGATTGGAACTTGGAAATAAGTTGGGCAATTTCTGCACGGGATCTGAAATTCTTATCGAACCCTTACAATTTCTTTAAATGGGTTATATAAAAATTAAAATTATTATAATATTTAAAGAAAACGCACCTCTTAGAGTTTGGAATTTTCTTCTTTCACTTGCTGCTTTTGACAAGTAACTGAAAAAATGTGTTTTATATAGTGCAAAAGTAATAAAAACAATACTTTAAAGCTTCAGTAGCGTTGAAATAGATTTGAGAATGTTGCTAAAACGCGTACATTTTTTAGAAGTAAACAGTTTTATTGCACATTAAACTTAACAGAGATTACAAATTTTAGCAAAAAATCCCATTTTTGTTGCGTATTCTTCCTATTACACCTACATTTAGCAGAAGTAAGCAATTTTTTTGTAGAATTGTGTATAAGTGCTATAAAATTTATTAGAAAAATGCGAAGTATACGTTTGCAGAAATAAAAAAATTATATATCTCTCCTGCCGGTAGGAATAAAAAACCATTTTTATCACGCATATATTTTTTAGAAGTAAACTATTTTATTGTGTAATAAAATTTTATAGAAGAAACCGATGTGATCCGTTGCAGAAATTAGAAAAATTATCAAACTCACGACTTTGACAGAGATGAAAAGAAAGTAAAGACATTAGGCTAATATAAGAAGTATAAAGTTTAACGACTTAATTTTTTTCTAATAGGAACAAGTTGTTTTCATTAAGACGTATATATTTTGCATGTATAAACTTCCAATTTTAACATCAAAATATCCTGAAAAAATATAAATTAAAGAACAATATACGAAATTGACAATTTTTCGAAAAAAAATCTTAAATATTTTTCAAAAAAGTTTGAAAAATCATTTTTACGAAAAATAATCCGTTCCATTGCATTTTAGAATAAAAGCTTTAGTAGTAAAGTTAAGCTAGAGAAAATTCAGAGAAAATGAAAAAAAATCCTCTAATCGACCATGCTGGACAAAATTTTTAACATAAATGAAAATACAACTTCGAAAAGCCAATTTATTTAATAAAATTTTTCATAAATAATAAGTCAACAATGAGGAATGAGCCAATTTGCATTTTCCCTAATGCAGTCTTGACAACATCTATTCTGCAAGTAATTTTCGCAAAGAAAGTTAGTAAAATATGCACACAATTTATAGTGAGAAGCGTATCATTTAAATAACTACTAAACAATTAATAGTTTTTTAGCAAAAAGTAGAAGTAAGTGTATTTTTAAGGAACTAGAAATGCACATGTAGCATACAAATATTAAAATACGGTCGCATTACACTTTCCAGTACTAAAAGAGCCTTCCGAATGGAAAGAGTGATAAGTTGTGAGCTATACAATCAAAAAAAGTTTATGTTTTTATTTTACGCAGAAATTACTCTTCTATAAATTATTCTCTTATTGATTGTCTTTTCTCTGGCACCACTTACCTACCCAATGGGCACAACATTTGGCGACATCTTTACGAGATCGTTACGACAACTTTACGACAACTTTACGACATCCTATGTCCATGTCGTTTCGATGTCCTAACGATAGCATAAAGACAACGTCAGATCATACGACTTATTTACGATATCCTAAAGACACCTTAACGACATGGACATAGGATGTCGTAACGTTGTCGTAAATATGTCTCAAAGATTTCGTAAAGACGTCGTCAAACTTTGTGCCCACTGGGTAGTTTTACCTAGGAAAAAAGTATGTTCAAAAAATAGTAAACGATTTTTGGCACTTTTATTACAAATATTTCCAAAACGCGTCAAGCAATATTTGAGCAAAGTTTAAATTTTCCTAAACACTCTTTAATAAACCATTTGGTGAAAAAAACACGTATTACCTACATAATATGCGTATGGTGAGAATCTAAAAACTGATTTTTAAATTTTTTGATATTTTTAATTCTAAGATTTTTTCATAATTATAACAAAACCTAAGCGTCTTATAATACAGCGATTTATAACGAATTTCTTAGATCCTTTTTTGTTAAAGAAATTTTTTCTACTCGCTTTTTTCTTAGCTCCAGAAACTAGCAAAATTCAAGTTTTCAATTATTAATAAATTATTAATTTGTCTTCTACGACTAATTGTGAAGGGACCCGAGTCGAAATATAGGCCCTACTTTGATTATCCAAGTAGTAGTATTGCCTCTACTTTGCGGCTGCTTATTCTACTAGCTCTCTTAAAGACATTTTCATTTTATTTTTCTTCTACATAATTTTCAACCCCTACATTGATATACTCCTTAATCTTTATATTTAAAAAATAATTTTTTTTATCTCCTCTATAAATACTACTTAATCTCTATCTTGTAAAAATGTATAGTAAAACAATTTATCATTACTGATTAAGGAATATTATTACTCAGAAGTTCGTCTTAGTTTATTGCAAATTGGATATTTAGGAATAGGAGTTTAAAAAAGATTTTGAAAAGAGATTTTTTATAGCATGGGCTATAAAACGTCTATCAAGCTTCCCCCACAAGCAAAATTCAAAAATTTCTTTTTATCCGATTTCTGGGGGTTTTGGGGTTTTATTGCCGATTTTTCGATTTCAACACTTTTTATAAAAATTTAAATTGCGGGTGGAGGCGCTAGCTCAAATTTAACCAACAAAAAACTCAAATTCAGAAAAGAAAAAGAACACCAGAATTTGGGCTTATTTTGGGCTCTCGAATAAATGCAAAAAATTTAAAAAGCCACCCCAATGTTAAAAAGATCCACACCCTTGCGACAAAATAAAATCTGCAAAACACAAAATGCACCAGATTTTTGTCTCATTTTAGGCTCTCGAATTCACCTCACAAAAATGATTAAAACCACCCCTATGTACAAGAAAACACCCCATCAGTGGAAACTTAAGCCTGAAAAAAGCAAAATAGAAAGTAGTGTTGGGCTCTTCTTGGGCTCTCCAATGCTTGAAATTTTTTTTGAAAGAACCACCCCTATATCAAAAAATCAAAAATCTATCTATAAACACAAATTCGAAATTTCAAGAAACTCAAAAATATTAATAGTGTGCAGACGGGTTGGGTTTTCGCGTTAAAGGTTAGAGCCCAAAAAACGGTTTTGGTATTTTTAAAGAGCCCAAAAATCAGAGAACCTTCACCCTGTAAAATTGTTAAAAAAAAAATTTTATCCACAAAGTCATATTTGCCTGTTAACATGGGGTTGTTTTTCAACATTTTGTCAAACTCATATTTGCCTGGAAACAAGGGGCTTTTTTCCAAGAAACCTCGAAAGACGGTATAAGACAAGGGGAAAGAAACGGCAGCATAAAAAAATAAGAAAGATAAAAATCTTTTATGATGAGTTTGAATATAAGTTATTGAAATTAAAACATTACATAGAGCAATTTGCACCAATTTTTGACTTAAATGTTCGTTCAAATTTCAATGTTTTATTATCCAGATTTCAGTTTTACTATACGAAAGCTGAATTGAGATTTATTTTATTTATTTATTCATTTGCGACTTAGTATTATTGTATTATCATTTACTTTTTTACGCTTAATAAAACAAAACCCGGCGGGCACAAAATTTGGCGACGTCTTTACCACATCGATACGACATCTTCACGACAACTTTACGACATCCTATGTCCATGTTGTTTCACTGTCTTTACGCTGTCGTAAAGACATTGTCAGATTATGCGGAACGAATAATTATTGACGACAGATAACAAAACATTAGTGGAAGAAAAACACTGTGACATTTTAGAAATATTTTGCAACGTTTTTTATCTCCATTTAAAAACAAATATCAATTTTTATATTAACTCCCATACATAAAACATAGGATTTGTTGACAAATAAAAAAAGTTATTTTGTATATTCAAAAATTCAATAAATGATATATTTTCTCTTCAGCGTTTAATAAGAAACTGTTGTTGAATACTATGCAAAAAATCGTGAAATATTTCTCAAAAGTTATGTTTTCGTCTTACGTTTCTATCGCTAATTTCCGTAAATACTTTTATTATTCACAGAAATGTAAAATGTGAAGCAAAAAATAGGCCCCTATTTCGACTCTCCAAGTAGAAGATTAAGGAATTTTTTCCTATTAGAGCGTCAAAGTAGGGCTTATATTTCTACTCGGGGAAATATTCAATTAAAACTTGATTCGCCTAATGGTACTTATTCTAAATAAAAGTTACCTTAATGCAGAGTTATAATTCCTAATAGGCACAAAGTTTGGCGATGTCTTGACGACATCGTTACGACATCTTTACGATAACTTTACGACATCCTATGTCCATGTCGTTAAGGTGTCTTTACGATATCGTAAATAAGTCGTATGATCTGACGATGTCTTTACGACATCGCAAAGGCACCGAAACGACATGAACATAGGATTTCGTAAAGTTGTCGTAAATATGTCGTTAAGATGTCGTAAAGACGTCTCCAAATTGTGCGCTCACTTGGTTAAATTTATATTTTTCACTAAGGGATTTGTTGTTTTTCCTGATGAATCTGAAAATATCTTCACTAATAGAATCCTATAATTCTTTTCCACTCTTTAGTGACTCACTTTTCGGAATATAAAATTTGTAAAATCTCCATAGGGAGCGTTTATATGCTAAAGGTTTTCTAAAACTTTATTTGGAGTTGAAATTAAATTCTAAGAATTGATGGTAACAAGAAAATAAATATCAGTTGTTTTTACATTTTGTATGAATATAATTATTGGATTGTACAAGATTGTACAGAATATTTTTTATTTTATAGGATTTTACAAAATATTAGGATTGATTCGAATCTTTTTAAAATATTTTCAGGGCTATTTAAGAAGTTTGATAGAAATAGAGATATATTTTATGACTTTCCGGAAATATTTCAGAGGTTTTGAATATTTCTTATCTATTTAAATAGTCTTAAGTTCTTGAAAATATTTGTAACCGACTCAAATTTTATTCGAATTTTGATAAATCATACAAAATATAAGAAAATTGCCCTATATTCTTCTAAATCTTTACAAGCACTTTAAGAACATTTACTGATTATTTTAAAACCGTTCGATATTCTTTTAAAGCTATTAAAGCCGGTTTTTAAAATCTATATTCCTAAAAAGTTTTTAAAGCTTAAAATCTTTTTAAATTTATTCAAATCAACTAAATGTTGCTGGAATTAATTCGAATTTGTTCCATTTTGAATATTTTTCATCATTAAGAATTGAAACATTATTCTAATTTTGATCGGGTTTGCGTAAGGTGTGACGGTTTGATTTTTAGAAGAATGCACTGACAAAGCTAAAACATTTTGACCTATTCTTTCTAGCTTCACACCTCCCCTGTTAGAGTAATTTTCTCCCAAAATTCTTTGTAATTTTACAGCTTACTTCCTTCTAAACGTAATAGGTTTATTATCTAACTTACTCTCTAAGTCAATCGTAGACGCGCTCCCTGGTACGTTGGCGACAACTTGTGGTATTATTTCCTTGTTTATCTTATTAGTGGTACAAAAAAGTTCATGCAGAGGCTAGGAAGACATTTCCCAATTAATTCGCAAGCTCCGCATTTATAAAGTGCAAATATTCATATAAGGATTAACGATTTAACAATTTAAATCGGATTCCAAGAATGGAATTATAACATTTTTTTGGTATGAAAAGTTCTGCGTTTTTACTTTTGTTTTGCTCAATTTTACAATAGTGTATTCAGTTTGTATAATGCAGTTTTCTAGAGCTATAATTAAAGTTACTCCTGTTATCGATTTTTCATAATTTGAATTTTGTAGATTTCTTTTTGTACAATCGGCATTTCGATTGAGTAAACAAATCCACTATTTATCAATAAATATTTATTTCGGCAATGTCAATCAGGTATTGATAATTTTCCTCTACTAACTGAATGCCATGTTTTTCATTGTTTACCTCTTCAAATTGTTTAAATTCCTCTATAAGTGTAGTTGGAGGTAAAATTTAGGGATGTAATATTTCGTCTTTACCGTCACTTATTGCATCGATTAATAACGATGTGTCTTCACTTAATTCTGATCTAACAACGATTATGATTGTGATCTGATTAGCCATTACTATGTTTTCGATATTTTCATTAGTCTTATTGGCTAACTTGTTATAATTATCTATAATGTTTTAATTTTTTAAAAACAAGGAATCTACATCATGCGCGGCCGAGTTTAAAATAGTCCTAATTACCTTAGTTTGATTTTGTAATGACATTTTTAACATTTATTTTGGGAATACAGTTGATCAAGTTCGTGTTTGATGTAATCTAAATAACTTTCAGATAGGGTACCGAAAAGTGTTTTGGATATGCTTCCAATAAAATTAAAAGCTTCCCTTTCATACCGATTCTTTCCTAATAACTGATTGAGTAACAATCTTCGAATATTTAATCTTTCAATTCGGGATTTTAAGATTTCCAGTTCAAATTGTTCTAAACATTGATTACATCGTTCCGAGGCGGATCTATAGAAGAGAGTAAGTTGTTCGTATCTTTTGTCGATGCTGTTTGTGTCGACCGACTAAATGAGTCGCCATGCAGTGTCATAAATTTTTGCTGTACCAAGGTCCTCGGAGAATATAGTGGATCCATCGAGTGAAGTGAGAGTCACGTTAGCAGATGTGATCAAGAGAAATGATAGCAGTATCCAAGTGAAATTCATTCTAAAAAGAAACATAAAATGAACCCATGAAGCTATTGGTAGAAGGGCTCCAACCTATTAGCGTGTACAGTGTAATGATGATTAGTGTATAAAATTTCACAATCAGAGGAACGGACGCGTTTGCATGTGGTGTAGGGTCCGAGCCATTTACGTTTTAATTTTGTTCTTTTGCTATCATTATGCAGTAGTACTAAATCTCCTGGTTCGAAAAGAGGTTTACTGATGATTATTTTTGCATCTTGCTGTCTCTATAATCGTTCCTGTGTTTTTTGAATGGCATTCCTTTCTTTTTCAAAATATTCTTCATGTCTCTTTCGCCAAATATCTAGCAATGCAAAATAACTGGATTCTCTGCTGCAAAGGTATGCTGTGATTTGGAGAATTGTTTAATGAAGGGTATTTTTCTTTATTTAATTGGTTGTGCGAATTGATATTTGGGGCATAATCGTGTTTTTGGATTGGCGACTTTTACTTCTTTCCGTTAGCCAGACTTTGGATTAGATTCTCACTTGTTGTGCTTCTCTAACATCGCTGGGATTTTTTCTTGAAACTCGGTCTAAAAGTTCTTCTCTTAAATTCAGGATGTATTTTGCGAGAACTATTTGCTCTTCATTTTTTATGCGAATTTCTCGTTCATATGTTAAGGGATTTTTCGACTGGACAGCATACAAAAGTTCGTGCCAGTCTAATAAAACAACTGGATTTGAGCACTGTGATTTAATTCTTATTACAAGAGCGATGAAGGGTTCCACTCCTACATCGTCTTGTCCGTTGGATTTTTTAATTAATTTGACTGCGTCTCTCGCAGGAATAGTTTCTCTTGTAGGGTTGGCATCAGTGGGAGTTGTTACTCTTTCGTTCGACAACCTTTGTGGAATCCTGGGATGCATTGGTTCAGATTCTACATGTAACGCGTCATCGATACCTGCTCGAGATTCGTCATCGTTCCCCTTTTGCTTTCGTCCGAAGTAACCAAATCCAAATTCTTTACTAAAGAGCGAATTTCTTCTTCATGAGTATTTATCGTGATTTGTAGCTATTAGGGGGGTACTTTCTGTCTGTTAAGATGCATTTTTCTTAATTTCGTCGGCCATGGCTTCTTTCTTCTTATTAGTGTGTGTTTAGTAGTGTACCTAATTTTGAGTTTCCTACTTATGTTAACGGGTTTCGGGTGGTATGTTGCGCCGTGTTCTCTATTCTCTATATCGTTCGTTACAATTAAATACTCACGTGCGCGTATAGTCCGTAGCGAAGTCAACCCTCTAGCAAGTGACTATTTTCTAATTCAAATTCAATATTTGAAACGCAAGTGCTTCAACTTTAGCCAAATATTATGAACGAATCGATTAATGTTTTTTAACGAAAGGTCTAGTCTCGCGTAGTCCACTAGCCTTAAGCGGCTTTAGGGAGTCGTTACAGAACACTCCTTTTTCTTAAAAAAGATTTTCTTCCTCTTCTTTTTACTCACTGGAGATTTCCCGTGAAGTGGATCTACTCCTTCTGGTCAGCCGTGGGTTTTAGAGTCCGTAAATTCTGCAATTCCAACGGTCCCAACTTAATTGGGTGACATCTCACCTTCTAGTCTAATTCTCTAGACAAGGAATCACTGTGAGCCTACTTAGTTCAGACCAGTACGTGTTTTCCTGATGTTAATTCATTTTAAAAAAATGTTCTTATTGATACTTTTTTGAGAATGATGTATCAATCAAAAGTATCCTAGCATGGATCGCCAATTTATGTGACGGTATGAATGAAAAGTCACTTTAATTTAATTTTGTCCTGACACAGATCAGTAGACCTGGTCAGATAGTTTATTAAATAAAGTACAAGTTGCAGCCGTAGCTGTCAGACAAGGAATGAATCTGGAGCCAAATCCCTGCTGGACGGTTCCACGATGAAAGCTTACACTCTACTGCCCTTATCATATAAAAACGGAGGAAGTGATATCTATCTACTCTTCGCCTGCGAAACTGGTCTCTTTTAGAAGAATGCGCTGACAAAGCTAAAACATTTTGAACTATTCTTCCTAGCTTCACAAAGGCATAATTCTAGGAGAATATAAATTATTTTAAAGGACAAGTATTTTTTAAGTTTTAGACTGAATGAAATGATCTGCTTAAAATATTCCCAAAAATTGAATCAATTTAAAATGTTGCACTACAACCCACAACCTAACAGCATATTTAGGAATCCTATTACATAAGACTAATGGTATTGACATTGAGACTGTCATTTTTATTGTCGTTGTCGTCTGCGAAAATGCAGCTTTATTCAAATTGATTGACCTTAAGAACACTGATTTAAGACCTGTAAAGAAATGAGACAAATGCTTTTAAACAAATAAAATATTTATTTTGCCGTAAAACAATACCATTTATTAAAAAAATCAGATAGAGGTGTAAACTTCAAAAAGATCCATAAAGTTGCTTCAGACTATTTGCTCGTTAAGAGCCATGGTTTTTTGCTTTATTCGGGTGAAGTTGTGATTAAGAAAAGCCTTTTTTTAAATTTGATTTTCATAAGAGGACGCACAATTTGCTCGGTGGATATAGGATAAAGTCTTCAAAAACAGAATTGTCAATCTTGAAAATACCTACAAATTTGCTTAAAACCATTTTTTAAAATGAAACGCATAGTTTTATTAAGTCGTAAAAAATGTCACCCAAAATATAAATTCCCATTTTCCGGTGAAACAATGAGAGATAACAGCCATCGGAAACTGTCGGCATGAGCAGCGCGATTACCATTAAAAAATACAGCTGTCTTTGAAACGTTATTACTTCTTCAAAACAGAAGCAAGAATTTTTTTTTAAGTTTCCGAAGAAATGAAAAATTTCGCGTTGTATGATCTCGAAACATACATATTTAGACCGTTTGTAAAGAGTAAAAGGCGCAAAAAAGTTAGGGAAAAATGCAAGAATTTATCGAATTTTGTACTTCGACCTCTCCTTGTGGCATGACCTTGAAAAGTTGTAGCAAATACATAAAATCTACATCACAGTCTTTAAAGTCTTTTTAGTGGGCACAAAATTTGGCGACGTCTTTACGACATCGTAACGACATCTTTAAGACACCTTCACCACATCCTATGTCCACAGCGTTAAGGTGTCTTTACGAAGTCGAAAAGACATCCCGAAGGGATAAAAAATTTTGGGAAAACAAAAATCATAAATTTGTAGCACATTATTGTTTATGAAGTGTACAATTTTATAACAAAACAGTTTCATTATGCAGTAAAATTTTATAGAAAAAAGCCAAGCATTTCGTCGCAGATATTTTAAAAATTATGAAACTCACGACTTGGACAGGGATTGGACATTCTTAAAAAAAATGCATAAATTTTATGTACTTTTCAAATTATTTAAAAATATAAACATTTTCACTGCAGTTTCTTATCAGGCTGGAAGGAAATAAAAACAAATTTTTATTGCACACACATTTTTTTGAATGTTACCTTTTTTATTGTACATTAAATTTTATTTCACAAAATGCAAAGTTGTCGTTTGCGGAAATCTTAAAAGTTATTATCAAACTCACTAAAAATTGTATTCTGCCTGAAGGAATAATAAAGCCACTCATATCATCCATAAAGAATTTAGAAGTCAACGATTTTATTGTACGTTAAATTTTATTAGGAGCGCATGCAATATTATATTGCAGCAAGTTAAAAAAATAATAAATTCACGACTTGTGGATAGGTTGGGAATTTTTTTAAAACAAATTTTTATATTTTCTTGTACTTTTGGAATTAATCAAAAACATAAAGGTGTTTACTGAAACTTTTTGTGTCCGTCAGAATAAGATTGAAATGTATCTGAATTAAAGTAGCTTGGTGCAAGAACTATTAGGTTGGCCGACTCTCATTTTGTGCACCAAGACGTATTTTGCGTGTCTAATGCATAGAAAAAATTCAGAACTTTTGATTAGAAAATTCTCAAAATTTACTGTTGCCCAATATTTAGTAATTTATCAGGGAATCAAACAGTTAAATAGTTTTATTTCTTTCTTTTATTAATTGCACACTTACGTAATTAATTTGGTTCTACATTTCTTTTTTATCAACACTGACTGAAAATACCGAAACCTAATAAAAATATAATTGAGTTCACAAACTATAGAAATAAAGCAGAGGATGCTAAAACAGTATTAATGTGTCCTATACCTAAGGAGAACTTGACTACTAAGCAGAAGGCTGCCTTTAGAGAAGCTTCTAACTCTCGCATTTTTTCAGAAAAGTATAGATTTATTGATTTATTCCGCTTTATAACTTCTTAGCTAGATAAATGAGCATCATAACTTGGACGAATATAAAATTTCAAGTAGATTCTTTTTAAATTTAAGCGCTGAAAAAATGAAATTAATAACGCGTAAAGGAGTTTTTGCCTATTAGTACTTTGATTCTAGGTAAAAGCTTAAAGTAACAACGCTACCACCTAACGAAAAGTTCTATAGCGCATTAAATGACTACAATTTCCGATGAAAATTATGAGCATTTGCAATAGGTATAATTTGAATTTCATTGCAACAATCTTGGTGATTATGTATCTCTGTACATGAAAACGGATGTGTGGCTACTTGCTGACATCTTTGAAAACTTATATATACATAATCTTAATCCAGTACACTATTACACAACTTCTGGTTTGAATTGGGATTCTCTGTTAAAATATACCAGAATAAGACTAGAGCTCCTCACAGACATTGATAAAATACTTTTTATTAAGCTAGGTAAAAGGGGTGCAGTGAGTCAATGCTCCAAACGTTATGCTGAAGCCAGTAATCGAATAATAATAATCGAATTTTACAATGACACTGATAAGATCATCTATGTGGCATATTCAGACAAAAACAAACCTTAATCATTGGACAATTGCGAAAGACCTCCCATTTTGCGGTTTCGAGTGGGTATCATAATTTGATCGCTGCTGGCTAAACACTTGACGTAGATTTGGCTAAACTGAAAAAACTTCACGATAGTTACAGTGATTTCTCCCCTTTCATCCCTGGAAACTCAGACCCACCAGGAACAAGGTTGGGCAAACCGCCTTGAGTTTCTTAAAATTATCGCGTTCTTATATTTTATTAAATTCCATGGATAAAATCTAACATAAATTTCAATACAGAAAAGAGATCAACATCCAAAAATAAGTTTGAGAAAAATGTGTTCATAATTATAAACAATGCCGCTAAGACAATGGAGAATGTGTATAACATGCAGATGCCAACCTAGTGAAAAAGTGTGAGGATAGGTATTGAGAAGAAGCCCTCCAATTGAGATCTGATTTACACAATCAGCAAACCTCCATGGAAATCTAGTGGCTGTGGAACTTGGGAAGACTCTGGTTTTGATGAACAAATCAATCTATGTTGGTCTTCGTGAAGAATATCTGAATGAAAAACTGAGTTTGTTGGCTTCAGGAGTAAAAAGTATAACATCTGCTCGACCAGGAAAGATCTTATAGAAAAAACCAAAGGTATAAACGCAGGCATTGTAGAGAAATCTATCAACTTTGATGACGATACTGACTGCGTGAAAAATTCTGCGATTCAAAATAGAACGCACAATATTATTAGACATTGTCTTAATTGTGTTGATATGGTTAAACAGTTAAAAGTGGCTTTGTGCCATTTCGATGATAAAGGGTATCCTTTACCTGAAAGCACTGATACACTAGTTAGCACTAATACACCAGTTAACATTACCTTCAGAGCTTAGTTAAATTCTACTTTAATAATAGCTTAACGTTATTGTAACGTCACTTTAACATTACTTTAACGTATTTGCTATCCAGCTCTTATGTGAACTATCGAACGCCAGCCATTTAAAATAGATTTTATTATCACAACTCTCAAAGACTTTTTAAATAAGGTAAATGTCTAAATACTTAACTTTTAAAAATTCCTCTTAATAAAAGCCCCCAGCAACAGGCTGGTCCTGATAGTCCTTTAGTTTATGGTTTACTTATCATAATCTGATTCACAGTAAATATTGCCATCGTCGAGTTTGGCGTCTATTCTTTCTAAAAACTGTTATGATACTTGCTGATTCGAACTTGTAGCGATTCCTTCATCCTTACATTTTAATTCGATTTGTTGATATAAGTAGTGACCGTAAGATTTGAAATTCGTACCCAAAAATTAAAATTGCCCCTGTAATGACTTCAAAAGTTATCTGTAAATTAATGAAAAATATCATTGCGAGTTAATACGAAATATATTTAATAAAAGAAAGAAAAGAAAGATTCCGAGCATACAAATTTCAGATTAAAAGAAAACACATAAATTCTAATAAATGGTAAAAAATCTTCAGAAAAGAAATTACGTCCAAAATAATGCCACACTGAAACATAATTCGAATCCCCACGTTTTACACTTGATTTCTTTTTTTACAGTTGATTCATCGCCACCAACACTAACTGAAAGTTTAATTAAACGATAAATACCTTTAAATTAGACGGTTTGTTTCTCACATAAAATGTGGCGTTTGAATAAAATTTTACTACACATAAGCCAAAACACAAGTTTAAATTTGAAAGTATACACAAACATTACGTCTAGACTGGACGAGTGATTCAGAGACAAGAATGAAGTTCTCAAAGATTTTTCGCACATTCCTCACTCATTCCCCACTCTCATTAATTTAATTATCATGAGTTGATTGGTCATTCTCCAGAAGAGTCGGAAATAAATTATTAGAGAGCGAAATTCTTTTGAATTTAAACTTAATAAGCGCTTTTCGGAAATCGCCTTAAACTTTGTCACCAACTTTGAATTTTTGACATTTCGAAACATTTTTTCTCTGTTTCTGGAAGCGTTGCATGAATTCTTCTTCATCATCGGTGGTAAAATCTTTTTAGCCTTATATTAATTGCTCAGTGTTATTATACTTGAATATCAGAATAGGCAAGATATCTAACATTTTTTAGTTACCTTGCAGGCTGAACTGTGGCCACACAATATTCTTGAACGTACGGTTAAATCATTCAATGATGGACGCTAATAAATTACTTCAAGTTGAGTACAGCTTAATACTGTACTTTTGCATTAAAGCCTTGAAGTATGGAATTCAGGGCTTTAATAACAACATACTCGTTTTTGCCTTTCGCAGAAACTGCTTAAGCATACTTTTAAAATATATCCATAATAATGAGCATGTATTGGAAACTCTTATTTTCTTGAGAATATGGTAACATTTCAACCAAGTCAGTCTTACTTGACTCCTAATCAGCTTAATTATTCTAAAAATGCAGATTGGTTTGTTATTGATCTGAATGCTCGAAGAAAAATGAGGCTGAATACTTTGATGTAAGTATACCATTCTGCATGATTCTCAATGAGCTTTCTATCCTGTAAAATTTTGGAGTATCCTGTAATCCCCACTACTTAGAGCCACACGTGGCAATATTAAGACCTCCGCATAAATAGAAAAACCGCGAGATATCATTATAGGATTTAAAGCATATAGAAAAGATTCACGTAAAAATTATATTAACTTTTTTGACCACTGTAATATTACAAATGTAAAACTTTGCCTGGATTTTTAATATTGTTCATATGATCATTTAAATTAAGACTTTAATCAAAATAAGTTTTTGTTATTGTATGAGATGTGTACCAATTTTCAAACTTTATACTATGAAAAAGAGCGGGAACATTTTCTAAATCAGCGTTTCTTCTAGGATAACGCACCACTAATTATAATTGGCTGCTCTTAACGAAATAAGTTTTGGAAACAAAGTTCAGTGGATGTACGGTTAGAATTTGAATTGAGAAATAATTTTCGTACCAAAACGTAGACGTTCAGGGATTCAACAGGTCTTAAAACGACTTTGAGGAACTTATTATTAATGAAATTATTTTACCAAGATTTTAATTGATTCACCAATCAACCAGATGAAACTCGAACAATTTAAATTAATGAAATGTAGGATACTAAGCAGGGTGACAGGTATTTTTTCGGTAATTTAACGAAACGACACAGTATGCTATCTCTTATTCATTGCTATTTATCCCTAATTGATAAGGTTCGCTGCTGATATAGCTAGGGAGGCTCGGTCTGTAGTTGGTGATGTGCATTATCGAAGGACCCTGTTTTACCGATCGATGGTAATATACAATTTTACCTGACAATGTCAACTTAGCACAGAACAGAACCCACCCTGCACCCACTAACTGCAAATGCACACATACCACAAAATTGTTAAAATTCGGTCGCGTTACATTTTCCAGTACTTACCGAACTTCTCGAATAAAGAAGTTCAACGTTTTATGGTCATAAGTCGAGACCTATGAGAGCTAAAACGTTTTATTTTCTTATCTTACTCAGAATTTAGTCTTTTATAATTTATTCTCTTTTCGATTGTCCATAGGATATGCACCAATCGTGTTGTTAAATAATACTTTTGTTTTAAAATTTTCAGAACAGCAAAAATACTGCTTTTTTTATTGATTTCTAACTCTTGTCCTATTCAGGCTAGTAGAATACATTTTCCTCTTTTACTCAGAGGCGACTTATTTTTGATAAATAAAAATGATTTTTGTAACTTTTTTGAAAAATATTTTCCAAGCGCTCCATAGTCATTTCCAGAAGCTTGGAATTTTCATAAACCATATTTAATACACCATTTTGGCAAAAAAAAGGCGAAGTACCTGCATAATACATTGCAAAGCACAATACAATCAGTTTATTCTCCGGATTCAGTCCCGAAAATCGGAGATTTTAATAAATCCTCGATAGTCAATTTTTATATTAAAACAATATGAGGGTAGTTCAATAAGTCCTTAGAATGACCAACAAATGGCGCGCGAATCGCTCCAAATCATCTGTTTTCAGTCAGCACCACTCCCGACTAGATATA
>NC_046661.1:141933364-141952729 GCF_010883055.1 Belonocnema kinseyi | reverse complement strand
AGCTCCAAGGAGATTATGTTGAAAAATAAAAAAAAATTTACCCAAAAAAAATTGTTTTTATACTTCATTCTAAGGACTTATTGAACTACCCTCGTACCTTCTTTTTATCGCTGCATCATTTTTATCTTGTTATACTTTTTCGCATCTTGCATAATTTGACCGCTTGACTTTTCTCACGTAGTGCGTAATTTGGCTTAAAATGGTATTTTTCGTTGTTTTTCGTATTTTTTTTCGAAATGCTATTACGCTAATATTTTTGTTATGAAAAAAGTCATGAGGATACAATTATTAAGCTCCCAAGTACTACGAATAGCCATCTATAGTGTTTTTAATCTTAAAAAAATAATTCCATACATTTTGAAAATGCTCTAACTATTCGAATTTTCATGAAAAATAGCTGAATAACTAACTCGATTTTTTTTGGCCCCAAAAATACTTTCTTGATAGTATTCAAATAAATTCTCCTGAGGTTCTATTTAGTATTTAACATTCACTACATTTTAACTACAAGTTATATAGTAAATACATAAACGTTAGAAATTTCAAAATGTACCTGCAATATGATTTGTTTATACACTCTTAAAAATGTTTGGAGTACCACCACACATCTACCACAATTCTACAATACAAGCGTAAGGTAAAATTGCAACCATGGTATTGGAATGCATTCCAATACATGTATTAGAGCGTTTGTAAGACGAAAATTGTACACAGGAAATTACCATCAGTCAAAATTACTTAAAATGGTGAGTCAACGACCCGGGTAGTTTAATACGTCTTCAACGAGAACTTTACAAAAATTTAAATTTCGTGAATGATGAAAACAGTTCCAAATAGTTAGTCGACGACCCAGGTGAACCAGGTCGCGTCCCAGGTATCGTAGCACGTATTCTGCGAGAACTTTTTTGAAATTTAGATAGTTTCAGCAGCCAAAAAAACTAAAAATTGCGAGTCGACGATCCAGGTGCACTAAATCGAGCACCAAGTAGTTTAATACGTATTCAACGAGAACTTTACAAAAATTTAAATTTCGTGAGTAATGAAAATAGTTCCAAATAGTTAGTCGACGACCCAGGTGCACCAGGTCGCGTCCCAGGTATCATAGCACGTATTCTGCGAGAACTTTTTTGAAATTTAGATTGCTTCAACAGCCAAAAAAACTAAAAATTGTGAGTCGACGATCCAGGTGCACTTAGTCGAGCACCAGGTAGTTTAATGCGTATTCTACGCGAATTTTTAAAAAATTTAAATTTTGTGAGTAATGAAAATAGTTCCATATGGTTAGTCGACGACCCTGGTGCACCAGGTCGCGCCCCAAGTCGACTATAATTTTTAGTAATTTCGGCTGTTGGAATGATCTGAATTTTGAAAAAGTTCTTGTAGAATACGTGCTAAACTACCCGAGGGGCGACCGGGTGCACCCGAGGTGTCGAATGACCATTTATAATTGTTTCCATTACACCGCCACACACAAAAAAAGTGTGCGGATCTGGTAACAAGACACACGTATTCCTATGGATTTTGGGGCGCTGAATTCAAATTCGGTATCAAAAATCACCCATCACGTCATGGTTGAGCCATAACCTCAAGAAATGACGAAAAATCATGCACTGAGGAAAATAAATTTCAAAATAAATCCAGTGATGCAAATTTTCACTTCAAAAACATGTCGACAACTGTGGAGGATCAACCCTTACCTGATATCAGCTTATTTAACATAACTTTACTTAATAGAACTTGGCCTCATCTAACGTGAATTAACAGAAATTTATTGAAGTACACGTAAACCTCTGGAAGCATATTTACCGAGTAGCAAATGTGTGCTACATCGAATGGGTCAACTCGAGCCTAAGCTAGAAATAAATCTAAGCTAGCCTCACCTAACCTAACCTAACCTCACGAAACACAATTAAACTGATTGTGTTGTCCCGTTGTGTTTGTGGCACCGCTTGATTTAGCTTCGGCCTAACCTGCAAAGAGGTCAAACCTATCCTAACCTAAAAAAACCGGACCTAACCTAACATAACCTAACTTAACTTCACGTAACACAATTAAACTCATTGTGTTGACCCGTTGTGTTTGCGGTACCGTTTTATTCAGCTTCGGCTTAACCTACATAGAGGTTTAACGTATCCTAACCTAACAAAACCTGACCTAACCTAACCTAGTTGAATGAAATTTAACCACACGTGTAGCTATGTAGGCGTACGGTTCTCATTCTTAAATGTGTGCTATATTTAATAGGTTGACTCGATCTTAACCTACAAATGAATCTAACGTAACAGAACCTAACGAAATTTTGCTTAACGCAACACAACTCAACTTAAGTGTTCCCGTTGTAACACAATAAAATTCATTTCATTGTACTACAGGTGTTTAAAAATTTAGACGCTCATTACTCATTTGAAGAAACTTAGAACTACAAGTAGAATTGATCCCATTTCAATTAACCTGACAATGTTTGTATCAATTAAAATGTAGAACTGTAACTTAAACATGCAGATGAATAAGAGTTTTATTCAAATTTTTTTTCTCTCTGCTTTTCTTAAACTTAAGGGATATATTTGTACTATCTTTCGTGTTTACATTTTATCTTGCTTTTTATCGTAATTAAATTGATTTACAGACCTACTTCAGTCTATTTTCTGCCTGTTATAACGTAACCTTTTTTCTTCGAAGGAACGATGCAAAGGGTTACGCTTACGTTTAAGACCTACATTCGTTTCCCTTTTCAGAATCCAGCAAAAATCAGCCATCATGACCTTGTCCCATCTACCCTGATATCGTTGTTCCATCACTTTTATGTCTTGATGAAAACGTTCCCCTTGTTCTTCGCTGAAATCACCAACATTTTCTGGAAATTTATCCAGATGGGAATCTAGAAAGTGAAGTTTTAAATTCATCAAGCAGCCTAACTTTTTGTAGTTTCTTATCATTTTCGCAACAATATTCTCGTAGTCTGGACTTTTCTTGTTACCGAGGAAATTTGCGTTTACTGCTTTAAAACTTTCCCAAGCATCCATTTCAATGTTCGTCATGTGGCTCACGAAATTAGCATCTCTTGTCAATATTCGAATCTGTAGTCCATCAAAGACTCCTTCTTTCAATTTAGCGTCTGAAACATTAGGGAATTTAAGGGATATATACTTATAGCATTGTCCATCTTTGTCTAACGCCTTGACAAATTGCTCCATGAGCCCAAGCTTTATGTGGAGGGGTGGTAGTAAAATTTTTTCTGGATCAACGAGGCTTTGGTTGATGATATTATGAGAACCAGGTTTGAATGAATCTCTTAAAGGCCAATGTTTTTTGCTGTAATGATTGGCTCGATCTCTGCTATTCCAGCATGGCTTTCTCGTGAAACCCGATTGCTGGCCTAATATCATTGTTATGATTTTGAGATCACGCCATATTTGCCATTTGTGATTCGTGTAATTAACTTTTTCGAGAAGCATTTTAATATTGTTAAATTCTTCTTTGATGACCGTTGAGTGAGCTATAGGGATAGGAGCGTAAGTATTCGTGTTATGCAGTAAAACAGCCTTAATGCTGCGTTTTGACGAATCAATGAAAGGTGCCATTCTTCGTCTCTGTACACATTTTTCTTCAAGTGATTCGTTAGTCCGTTAACGTCAGTGCAGTACACTAAAGACGTCTCTTCGTCTTTAACGAAAAACTTTCTGAATTCTTTGTCCCTGTCGCGATAGAATGAAACTTTTGTCTTTGGCTCTAGAAGATTTCTTCTTTTTAAAAATGAAGCGGAAAATTCAGCGCCGTGTCTCGGTAATCCAAGATCTTTAATAAAATCATTCAGTTCTAGTTGCGACACTAATATTGGAACCTTCAATTTCATTTTATGCACGCCATATTAATCTTTTTCGTCATATTCATTGGAATCATCAGAACTATTTTCTGTTCGATCACTGGTTTCACTACCGTCTCCATGACGTTGACTTTCAACTTCCATTCTATCATCTTCTAAAGCGCTTAAATCAGTCTGGCGTGCATTTTTATTGATTTCAGTTGCTCTTGTGACTGTGCACACATTAATGTACAAAATGTTATTTTTATTTTTGGCGTTGAACCCTTTGACGGAATTCATGCAAAAGTAGCAGTCCTTCGCAATAAGGGGTTTTTTCCACGTGGTTGGTGTAGAGTACTTGCGGTACTTTTCGTTGTTTGAATTTTTTAGACGATACAACATAAGTCTGCAGTAATTGCAAATGGTGTGAGAAACCCACTTTGTTTCTTGGTACAGCAATTTACGGTCAAAACACTTTTCGTAAAGACTTTTCACTTCCTCGTCGATTGATGTTCGCAAACTGCTCACTTCATATTTACTGCAAATGTAACAGAATGAATCTGAGCTATTCTTGCAGAAATGCGAGCGGTTTTTTCCTTGTAGCATGAGACTCTACACCAACCACGTGATCCATTGATGAAGAGCTACGGTTGCATGATGAATACGTCTGAGAGCCCGCTTCCACACCCTGACCAGACGCCGATACTGGGGTTTTTCGCTGCATCGTAATATACTTTTTACCTGTGTCTGCCATGACGGCATTAACGCTGTTTACCCAGGGACTCAGCCAATGTGGATCTGTTGCCCACCGTCACCACGTGGAGGTGCCCTGGTCACAGGCACAGGCGAATAATGCTAGCAATAAGTGGAAAACGCAACTCCAGACATTTGCTGCTATTGATGTCAAATATGAAAGTACGCAAGAACAGGGTTGCCAGCGTAATCGGTTAGGTTAGGTCAGGTTTTGTTAGGTTAGGATAGGTTAAACCTCTATGTAGGTTAAGCGGAAGCTGAATGAAACGGTACCGCAAACACAACGGGACAACACAATCAGTTTATTTGTGTTTCGTGAGGTTAGGTTAGGTTAGATTAGACTTATTTCTAGGTTAGGCTCGAGTTGACCCATTCGATGTAGCACACATTTGCTACTGGGAAAATATGTTTCCAGAGCTTTACGTGTAGTTCAATAAATTTCTGTTAATTCAGGTTAGATGAGGTCAGGTTCTTTTGGATAAAGTTATGTTAAATAAGTTGATATCAGGCAAGGGTTGATCCTTCCTAGTTGTCGATATGTTTTTGAAGTGAAAATTTGCATCACTGGCATTATTTTGAAATTTATTTGCCTCAGTGCATGATTTTTCGTCATTTTTTGAGGTTATGGTTCAACCATGACGTGATGAGTGATTTTTGATACCGAATTTGAATTCAGCGCCCCAAAATTCTTAAAAAGTTTCTCGTAGAATACGTATTATACAACCTGGTACTTGATCTGGTACACCCGGATGGTCAACTCACAATTTCTAGTAATTTTAGCTGTTGAAACAATCTAAATGTTGAAAAAGTTCTCATAGAATACGTACCAAGATACCTGCGGCGCGACCTGGTGCTCCCGGGTCGTCGAATCACCATTTGGAATTGTTTTCAGTATTCATCAAATTAAAATTTTTTTTATTTCTCGTAGAATACGTATACTACCTGGTGCTCGATCTGGTGCAAACTTTTTTCACGCGGGCAGAAATTTGTTTGCCAGGAACAAGTGTTCTCAGAAATGATTTAAATTTGTTGTTCTTATTTTGCTATTCAATAGGCTTCGAGATATCCAGCTACTAGACTTGTATTATAAAATTCCAAAACATGTAAGCTAGCATACCAATGCTAGAATTGGGAAACTACAACATTGTGTATTGTAGCGTTACCTTACGTTTCGGAAATAAGCTTCCAATACATGTAGTGGAAGTTTCCAACAGAAATTTAAACAGTGTATATTTTAATAAATATAGAATATTTTAAATGCATAAATTATTTTTTTGTTGAATCTCGAGCTTCGCAATCAATAATATGTTACCTCGCGCTTTGCATTTGGAAATCTATTCTGTACATTTGGAATGCTTGAATGAAACTTTATAGAAAATATCGCTTTTAGATGGCAGTATTTATATGTGAATCAAAAACGCGGGGAATTTCAATAACTTTTTCTTGTTGTGTTGCTTGTTGTTTTCTGATACTTACTTGACATTCGTATATTACTCGTTTATAATATTCTATAAATTATTAAAAATGCTTAAGGCGAGTAAGCCACGTGTTTGGAGGCACCAAGCACTAGCCAATATACCTCGAAACCTGCGTGAGAAAAATGAGAGTAAGTAATTACACTCTGCCGTTGATTGAAACCAAACCTTAAATAAATTAATAATCAATGAAATTGTGTTAGTTAAAATGAGTATATTCACAATTACATGAGTCAAACGCTATTATATGATAAAATTTATCGAGTACTTTTGCTTTTAATTATTATTTAAAACACAAGGTTTTTCAATTTAATGTAGAGCTAGAATTACAAAATCTTTTGACAAAAAGGGATCGTAGTGTGCGCAAAATTTTAATATCTTTCGATTCTAAAAATAGAGTATGTGATACAACCGAATGTGCGAAAATACCAATTAAACAGGGCTTCCAACGAGAGCTACTTACTCAACTGCACATACGTCGCCTTCGCCATCTAATTGGTTGCTATTCGCGCGCTGTTTATTATGCGAAAAAATATTATTTGTTCCGTTTATTATAAATAATGAAATTTTAACTCATAGCAATGTCGGTTAGATCGAAATTAATGACTCAGTAAAAATAAAAATGAATTTTATTCTGCGAATAATATTTTAAATAACCAGAATTATTTTATTCCAAAATTTTCATTTCTTGTAAAAGTTTTTTTTTGTCTATATCGCTTCTAGGCTAGCCTAAAAAATAAAACGGTCCTGATAAATGATAGCTCAATTTTTTGGTTAAACGATTATCTAAAACTACGTTCTCAAATTTTTTAAAAAGTAAAACAATTGACATGAAATTGAATTTCTTCATAAAAAAATGTTAAGGTTGCTGAAGGCTTTGAGATTGAGCGACTCGAGAAATACCGTCAGATTCTTAAGAGGCGCCCTTACGAACAGTGGATTATTGTAAATGATTTAGAATTTTACTTTGATATAGCTAGGATGTCAAATAAACTATTTGTGATGAAGATCATGTAATTTGAAAGCTCTCGCTAGAATTTATAAAATAATTCAGCTACATAAATATTAGAGTTGACTAAGAAAGATTGAAATCATCGTTCCCATAATGAAGTAATCTGTTAGAAGGATTCAATTTTTACTCACTTGAAATATTCAAATAAAGCATCATAAATGATAAAATAAAGTTAGCAGTATTAAAATCCAATGCAGAGAAACTGCGAATTAAACATAGAAAAATTGCATAACGATAACGTGTACACCTACTTGCGGAACTCTTAAATAAACAGTTAGTAAAATAGAAATTTACAAATGCAAAACTTAATATAATTTATAGAAATCGAAGAAGGTTTATTGCTTTCTGGCCAACTAATTTAATTCAGGGGTCAAACATTTTTTCTATCATATAGCACTTTTTAGAACATTGTGACAAATAGGGAAATATTTTATTAAATAAAGACAGTAAAATTATATGCAACATGTATAGGCTAGGTAGAAAGAGAGATGGAGATAGAAAGTGCTATGTATTGAAAAAATGTTTAAATTGAAAAATAATCTTCTTAAATTTACAATATTGCAGAAGGGTTTGCGATTCAGCGGATCGAAATCCGTTACAAATTTCATAGCATACCTCAGCTAATGAATTAAGCCAAATAAAATGTTTAAATTAGTCTTGAAAAATATCAACAGATTCAGAAGAGATACTTTTACAAACAGTGAATACCATTCCAAAAAAACTTTTTCTATTTCGAGGCAAACCATTCGACGAGCCATTTTTCGACTTCTTCAAAACTGGCGGAGCGTTGCTCTGCGAGTGAGTGTCCCATCGATGCGAAAAGGCGATAGTTGGAGGGGCGAGGTCTGGCGAGTAATATCTTCAAATTCAATGCTTTTAATATGTTCTTTACCACTTTAGCGGTATAAGACGGTACGTTGTCATGTTGTAGGCTAACTTTGCCATGTCTTCGGGCGCACTCCAGCCGTTTTTCGATCAATGCATGATTCAAGTTGATAATTTGTTGTTGGTAGAGATTCGTATTCACCGTCTCACCAGGTTTTAATAACTCGAAGTACACCACACCACACTGATCCCACGGAACATATAGCATTGTCTTACGGCCATTGCGATTTGGCCTTGGAGTCGATGGGCCGACCTCACCAGGTAAAAGCCATGATTTTTTCCATTTCAGGTTCTCGAAATAAATCCATTTTCGTCCCCCCTAACAATTCGATGCAGAGAATATTTCCTTTCGAACCGTTCAAGCAGCATTTCACACATGGATTTTTCGATTTTCCATTTGTCTATCGTTCAGTTGGTGTGGTACCCATTTTCCATACTTTTGAATTTTTCCCATGGCTTTTAAATGTTATCAAATTGCTCCTCGGGGGTCAACAGAGAAGTTGACCTTCGGAAAAAAAGATGACGTTTCAACAAATACTTAAATTTTTCACAAAATAGTTGAATTGTTACCAAAAATATAAAATCCTAACCAAAATGAACTGAACCTTCAACCTGAAAGGTTGAACCGTAACCTTTTTTTTGCACCCCCTCCCCCCCGCCCTCTCCGCCGTAACGTGACAGTTTTCCTATTCAGTTTAAAAACATGAGAGACATTTTCTAAATAAATAAAAAGGGTCTTTAAGATCAAGTACCCGGGTGGAAATTTAAGTTCGGGGTTGGCCATTCTATGGCTGGAGAGCCCGGCTTTAAGTCGGGGTCTGGCCTGGGAGCTTGACTTTAAGTCGGACTGTGGCCGGGGTTTCTGGTCGGAATCCGGCCAGCATAGTCACGCTGCGCTGACCAGTGTCCAGCCATGGAGCATGGCCGGGAGCTGGCCGGAGAGCCCGACCGTGGCCCGGACAAGATCAATTGGTGCTTTACTGGATTCAAATAATTCGGGTTTCAATTGTATGAAAAGCATCTGTCACTGAATTAAGGGATCAATTTGATTCTTTTTTACTACAAAATTGGAGCATATTAATATATGAAATTCCACATGCCCAGCACAAAGACAACATTAACTATTTTGACGTAGTCGTTGAGAGACAAAAAAAGTATTCAAAAAATAAATATTAAATTATTGCGAGTATTTTGACTCTGAATATTAATAAGTCCTGTTTAGAGTAAATACATCAAGACGTCCTAACGGTAGGATGCCAACGCACACGACACGAATTGACGGTACTTAACCAAAAATATAAATAATAAAAAGATAACCGAGCAGTTAGCGCCAGAAAAGTCTTGAGCGCGGAATTGAGCAAGATGAAGCTAGAAGTTGGCCAAAACTAAAAGATGCTCGCTCGCTTAATTAAATTATGAAAGATCTATCTCGGGCTATCTACCTATTCTATCTTCATGCTTTTCTCGCCCGAGATAGCACTTTCAGGATTCGATGGAGTGAGCGAGCATCTTTTAGTTTTGCCCAACTCCTAGCTTCATCTTGCTCAATTCCGCGAGCAAGACTCTTCTGGCGCTAACTTCTCGGTTAGCTTTTTATTATTTATATTTTTGGTTAAGTACCATCAAGTCGTGTCGTGTGCGTTGGCATTCTACCGTTAGGACGCTTCGACATGTATTACATTTTAAAACATCATATTACAAATAAAATTTCTAACGCTACGGGTAATCGAAACTACATCTATATACCTAAATCTATCGCCTAACAGTCGGTAGTGCTAACCACTGCGCTAAACCGACAAGTTGAAACTCTGTGAAAAAGCCATCTTCATGAGGCAGAGTTCAGAAAAGTTAAAGAACCAAATTTTAAGCTCTCCTTTTCTAATTATTTATTATTATGCGACGTTGTGTAACCGACCTTTGGCTGCCAAAATTGGACCAACGCTGGGTCGTGTATTCAGCTCCGGCAATTTGCACTTGGGTGGCTATGCCGGTGCGATTTTACGTACCGACAGATTAGGCCATTGCTAATCGGTGGCTTCTGTTCCGTGCTAAATGACCGACAATCGGTAAATAATTAAGGTTGGTAATCCAGATCCCTGCTGAGAAAGCATTACTCCATCGGTCAGTAAAACAGATTGGTCGGTAATGTTGAGGTAGTTTTGAGGTAGTTACTGTGCATTTTTTTTTGCCAAAATAGTTTGATAAAGAGGCTCGATGAAAAATTCCAAGTTTTCTAAAAATTATTAAGAAGCATTTTGGAAATATTTTCTGCAAAATGTTTTAAAAATCTTTTTCGTTTCTTTTGAAATACATTGTCTCTCAGAGTCGCAAAATTAAGTAGGGTAAAGATCCCGATAACTTAAAATTCCACTATCTTGTATTATTAATAAATATTATAAAATAAGTCTCAATTAAGTTTCTGCATAGTAAACATGCAATCTGGATAATCAAACATTGAAATTTAAACAAACATTTAGTAGAAACATTAGTGAAATTGCAATATTTAATGTTTCAATTTTAATAACTTGTATTCAAACTTAACATAAAGTTTTTCATCTTTCTTAACTTCTTCTTCTGCCGTTTCTTTTCCTGTGTCGGATACCGTCTTTAGAGGTTTTTTGGATCTGTTATTTTTCGAATTAATTTTCAAATGTTTACGCTGGTTTGCGTATTGTCTTTTGTTTGCAGCAATTTTAGAAATGTATGCAATCAAATCCTTCTTGTTGATACGGGCAAATTTTGTATTCGCCCATTCTGTGAAAGAAACACGTACGCATGTCAATTTATCAATTTTTAGCTACAAAGAAATTTTTTTTTTGCAAAATAAAATATTTTACTAAGTAGACGATTAAATAATTTTGAAGCAATATCGTCACGACTTGTTCTTTTCCCAATTGATAAATAATTAGCTATGGACGAATCATTATTTCGAGAAACGTCTCACGGACCAGGACTTTTCTGCTCATTCTTCGTTTGTTTCAAAAAGCGCCCCTATGCACAAAAAACCACTCCACTACTAAAAATAAAATCTTGAAAAAGTGATGGTAGTTTTGAAGAGACCGAAAATAAGTCTTCTTAATTAAACGTTATATTGTAAAAATGATTCTTCTTTGACCAATTCCTATCTTGAGTAATACTGTAAAAGTTTGAAACATTATTTTTTGAGAAAATTATATCTACTTGATAACAAGGGGCTGGTTTTTAGGATCTTCAAAAATGCTAACACTGATTTTCGGGCTCCCATTCAGGAGCCCAAAATAAGCCTAAAATTCTAGTGTTCTTTTTCTTTTTGAATTTGATTTTTGTGTCGGCTTGATTTAAGCTAGCACCTCCACCCGAAATTTGAATTTTTATAGAAAGTGCTGGAGTCCGAAATTCGGCAATACAGCTGAAAAAAGCGCAGATTTATGATACAGAGAAACTTGCGAATTTCTTTTGTGGAGGTGCTTGCTTGGCGGACCTTTTATAGTCCGTGTAACTGGGCCCGTCATTTTAGGGCAGCCACCACGGAAAATTGAAAAATGGAATACGTCATATTTTTCTTGCATTTTTTTGCTGATCTAATGCTATAAATTTTTTTTGAACTTCTGAGAAAAGGGTGGCGGCGCTAGCACGACGTCCACTCAGCGCCGCCAACTATTAACCTACTCAATAAATCTGAATCAGTGAAATTTCACTGATTCAAATAACTAGAAATGGGTCACTAACAATCATTGAAAGGTAACTTATTGATTTAGTGAAATAACCACTTTTAATGGTTGGCAGCACTAGATCATGTCAATTTAGAAATCACAATAAAATAATATTTTCGTACATTTAATCTAAGAATCATAGCAAAAACTGAATATTCATCCATCTGATCAAACATTTAAAAAGGTAAATAGTTCAGATGCTTTTAAATTAGAAGCAACCTCGCATAATACTTCAATTTCAAGATTGGACTGTCATGTACAAACCCGTTAAGTATTTCCTATACGAGTAAGAGTATATTTATACCATAATTAAATTAGCAAACTCACAGCCCGAAAATTAAAAAATATATTTCATTCAGAAATTCTCCTTGCTACTTTAGTAAAAGAGTAACAACAACGCTTAACTAGAAAGTTTGGAGGTTATGCTTCACATGATTCACTCTGGTGTTACAGAACTGGTTAGTTGATATTTTTTTGCTGTTTTTTTCTCTCAGGTGATATATAATATATTTTCCAAAAACTATCATGATCAAAAACGTTCTAAAAGTGTTAAAAGAACACAGAAAAAACTAAGATTATCATTGGAACCCATTTTTTGTTCCAAAGTAGCTGCAAAATAAAAGAAACCCACTTACTGAAAAAGAACATAAAATGATAAATAACCTCTAAATGATACTTTAGTTGGGGTTCTAAATGATCCCAATTGGAAGTGAGCCTATTCATAAAGAACTTATTTTTCGCTCTGCCCACTTCGACATTTTGTTTAATTAATAACATAGTTTTTACCTAAAAGCACACATTTAATTGAACTCTGATGAACATATTTTGATGAAGTTAATTAAATCACAAAATATCACAGCAACTATAATGGATATATTGAGTTGATAAATATCATTTGCAGGTTATGTAGCAAAGTTGTCAATATAAAGGCATATTCATATGCAAGAAACTTCCTGTCTTGAATCCTCGGTCGATAACTGTAAATCGATTCCTAACTTACCAGCCCTAGTTTTCAAGCGTTAGGTTGGTGAATTCGTCTTCATGTTCATTTGAACAGCGCTCTAAACAAACCCTTCTGGCTCTCTACAGGTTTCTATTGGAGCTCAAATTCTAAATGATACCAACTTTGATTTGAGCAGCAACTTTAGTGAACCCACCGTTTTTTCTGTGAAAAATTAAACGGAAATAAAACTATATCTAGTTCCGTTAATCTACCACTCGTTCGACCACGTAAGTGCTAGCGCAAGCTTAGTCTGCACGTGGATTATAAAACGTGAAGCTTAAAATGGAACGTTTCCAAAACTCCAGTAATTTACCGTAAATTTGATTTTCGAGCGGGAAAATTAAAAAAATCTATTACTTAACCAATGAAGTGAGTTCAAAGTTATAACAAGGAAGGTTATTAAAAGGATCTAAAACAATAAACCCATAATCCATGTGAATCAATTTCTCTAATATACAAATCTAAATAATCTATTACCTAATTTTGACCACAGAGAGCGCGCATGCGCATACTTTATGAGTTCTTTAAGTTTACGACACACATAGAGTTACCGATTTTACATTTTACAATTTTCCGGTAGTTCCTCGTTACACAGTCGAATCTCGATGTTGATGCCCAATTGATTTTCCATCCAATGACTGATGAGACCACATTTGCAAAGCATTTTGGACCAATATGTCTTTGCTCGATGTTAGATGACATTGGATAGGCCGAATTAATGGGGCCAGGGTAGCATTTGGTGGTGCGACAACTCCCTCGCATGGCATTTGCAGAGTTACCAAGATGGCGATGTACTGCGAGAATTTTGATTAGCCCAAACTTGGTTTTGACCAAATCCGTTACTGGACTGGTCCTAGCTAGCCGTACCATGGAGTGGCAAGTTGCGGTGGTGACGTCAGGCCTCAGCGACAAAATAGAGCTAGAGAGAACTGTAAATTGTCATCCGAGTGAAGAGCGCTTTCTTGATGAGAAATTAAGGCCTGCCTTCTAGTGTTGAGAAAATTTCAAGAAATCTAGTTTTTTCGTTATAAAAAAAAATTCTATGTTCAAAAGATTAATTCTTAATCAATGAGACTAATGTTTAACAAAAAAGACGAATTTTCAACCAATTACTTGATTTTTAAACTATAAGAGAACAGTTTTTTGAAATTTCTTGTTGAAAATGTTCAACAATTTAGTTGAAATTTTTTTTTCTTGACTAAAAGTGTTTTTTGGTTAAAAACTCATCTCTTTGTGTAAAAACTTGATTTTCGTAGAATCTAAAAACAAAATAATTCCCTTCCTGATCGAGTCAGTGACTTGAAGTGCAGAACCTGCCTAATGTTAAATGGATTCGATTTTCTTTGAAATAATTTTTATAACACTGTTTTTTTTTTGTGAAAATTCATTTTTTAACAGAAAATTCAACTATGAAATTTTTGGTCTAAAATTAAATTTTTTAAATAAAGTGTGATCTTTTTTAGTTGAAAAACTAACTAATTGTTTGAAGATGTATCGTCGATAGTATGTATGTATGTCGATAGAGACTATTTGATTGATTTGATTGACCATTTCGATTGTGACTATTTCATTGATGTGATTGACTATTTCGATCAGACTATTCGATTGACTATTTCAACTTTTTTTTGGATTTGGATATCATAAGTTGGCCTACAAAAGGATGTCAAAGCTAAAATTCTTTTTCTTGCTTTGGCGGGCGACGCAATGGCGACTGGAATCCCAGGACAGTCCTGGCTCCAATGAGGCCCATTGCCTAGCTTGGCCCCTTTGCGCCTAAATGCTCTACTCATCTAATAAGATTTCGTGCCATCGACCACGTGGTCTTTCGTCGGTTTTAATCTTAGGTATTAGTTCGAGTTAATTCAGTAGGAGGGCCGCATCAGTTGTCGCGAAATTGTATCAGTGTCACCTGTGCAAAAATCATTATTTTCATTCAATAAATGCCCATTTCAAACTTTTTTCTCTCTCTTTGTAATATGGTCGTTGCGATCTTAAGAATCACCCCCTGAGATGTTCCTTTCATTGTCTTTCCAGTGATTTTCCTGACCCTTTCCTGGGATCCTCCTGACCCCTCCTTGAGGTTTCCCAAGATTTTCCTGCAATCCCTGTCCTCATCCTCTCTTTGTTTCCCCTAGTTTTCAGGTTAATTTGAGCTTTATTTAATATTTCCCTTATTTTGTCGGGCTAAGAGTTCCCCCCTTTTTTCTTCTTCATTTTAGATGATTCTTAGTGGCCTGGCTGGCACCCAGATTCCTAACGAACTATATCCGTATATATTGCAATTCACCCATCTGATATTCTCGGGGTGAAATAAACCACCATCGCATAGACAAGATATTTTCAAATGCATCAGTGAAAAACAACTAATTCCTCAGTGAAAAATATAGATTTAATTAAGACTGTATTGTAGGGTAAATTGTATTTAGAATCGTTACCATCAGGCGAATCAGTTTGTAATTAAATATTTCCCTTCACAATTAGTTGTTTTGCAATACAGAATAATAGTTAACGACTTTTTACATATAACCCTAATATGTCTGTTTGATACGGTCCCAAATAAACTTTGTGATAAAAATTTTTATTTTTGCTAGTTTATAGAGCTCATCACGATTTTTTACCTTGAGATAGAGTGGGGGGTATCGCCTACCTTGGATTTGTAAAAACGCTACTAGGGGAAGCATGTGTGGTCTAGTTGTGGGCACAGTGATGGAGACTACGTGTCAGTCGGGAGGAATCAAGTGAGATCCTGGTGGGGGAGTTCTTGGTTTGGGTCATCTTTGAGCAGAGAGGCCAGGGAGTTCTGACTTCTGGGTCTCGCGAAGCGTACTTTTATGGGCTTTGCTTCGGCGGCGCACCATTGCAGTGAGCAAACAGCTAAACTACGCTTGCGCTATGAGTGTCAATAAAGACTTTAACATTTTTACGGGGCTGCGCGAAATGGAATCTATTCTAAGTCGAATCACAGGTGGGGTTAAAATGTTCAGAAGACGAAAGAAAGAATCGTGGATGTTTGCTAAATATAAGTCATGATTATAAATATTATTTATAATCATGAATATAATTTAGCGGACATTAATGTTGAGACCGTTTTTTCAACTTTTTGAAATGGTGTGTGCGGCGTTTCCAAAATAAAAAAAAAACAAAAATAGAATATAAACATTTTAATTCAAACAACGTACAATATAAAAAGAATTAAAGAAAACAAAAATATTTTTTCAAAAGCTCTACAAGATTTTTTAATTGACTTTTTAAATTTTTCTCAGAAATCGTAAATTCACATTTTGATCGCATAAATATAATTAAAAATTCCATTTCGCGTTCAACTATGCTAGATCCGAAAAAATATGACAAGACAAAAATTATGCACTCAAGGAAGCTCTAAATCCCGCTGTTAAAGTTTAGATGCTATTTGGCAAAAGTTTATCCTATGATGAAATAAATTATGTCGTCTGCTACGACGTCCCTAGCAGCAATGGAAAAACGGCAAAGTATAAGTGAATTCAAGCTATAAATCGGGGCAACAAATTTAAAACAACACAGAAAAAACAATATATAAAATTTGATACAGGTAAGACTTGCAACGGTTAAAAATTAAACATATTTACGCGAAGGTTTCACCAAGGTTAGGAGAATAATTCTGATCTGGCGTCGTGATTCTTGCTACATGTCGAAAAAATTAAGCAGTTATAAGGGGAAAGATTATTCAGGCAAGATTAAAAATCAGAAATTATCTTCGATTCATGTAAAGTTTATCTGGCAAGGTTAATTTTTGTTGCTGTGAATCTTTCACCTGGAATCGATAGAAACTTTATTTTTCGTTTTTTCTGTGATCGGAAAAAATTACTTTTTTGAATGTTTGGAATAATTGTTTAGTGTTTAACAAATATAACGGGAAAGTATAGGGGCTTTTAGAGAATGATCCATTGAAGAATTTTATTTATCAGTGTATAGAAAATATTTGTGTACAATAAAAAAGTTAACATTAAAAAAATATGCAGTGAATAAAAATTGATTTTTATTTTCTTTCCATCTCTTTTCTAGTCGTGAGTTTAGTCATTTCTTTAATTGCTACATTGGAACACATCGGTTAATTGTATAAAATTTTATTATACAATGAAATCCTTTACTTCTGAAAAATTTATGCGTGATAAAAATGGTTTTTTATTTCTTCCGGCAGGAGAGATAGATAATTTTTTTAATAACTGCAAACGTATACTTTGCATTTATTTAATACATTTTATAGCACAATAAAACAGTTAACATATAAAAAATATGAAAGCCATAAAATTTTGTTTTTATTTTCCTTCTATCTCTGTTTAAGTGGTGAGTTTGTTAATTTTTTGAATTGCTTCGACGGAATACTTCGTTTTCTTCTATACAATTTTAAAATAAAATTGTTTACTTTTGAAAAATGTACGCATTATCGCTACATTCTCAAATCTGTTTAAACGCTACTTAAACTTTATAGTATTATTTTTATTACTTTTGACATGATAAGACTAATTTTTTTTAGTTTTTAGTCAAAAGCTGTAAGTGAAAGAAGAAAATTCCTAATTCTAAAAGGTATTGAAATAATTTTAATTTTAATATAACCTAATTAAAGAAATTGTATGTATTTGATGAAGATTTTAGTTTTAACCATAGTATAAAGCTAAATAATGAAAGTTCATCGTGTAACATTTTTCTTTTAACCTTTAGAGCAATTTATTAATTAAATAAGCTGATGCCTGGATATGTGGACAAATTTCTTTTATTTTCATTAAAGTCAATGCCCTAATTTACTTGCATCGATATTTTTCTTCTCATGGAATCAATCCAAAAGAACTCGTATGATTTGACACTTTACTGCGTCCTAGTCAGGAAATTGATGGACGTCGGCACCAATTCTGGAAGGATGATAAACCTGAAACGTAATGACTTATTATTAACAATTATAAAGAAAGAGACGCTGTCCACATTGTGATTACCGAGTTCTTTAATCTTACCAATCTTTCGAAATTCACGCTTTAAAAATTTATTTCACAAAGAAAGCGGGTAAACAAAAAGCGAAACCCAAATTTCCATCACGAATAATGACTTTTTCTTAATTACTAGTTTATTGGAAGAAAATTGATTCCTTCCGAACGCGTGACGATTTTTTTTACAGTTTTTTGTTTCCCATAAAAAACTGAGGTTATAGTTTTCGAGGACTCTATAAATGAGACGCCATTCTGTCTTGACAGTATGATCTTGATAGTATGATATCAATTTAAGCGATCATTAAGAAAATTCTACCTTTGATAGACTTCTGATCTTGAATATCCAAATTCATTAGTTTATATTGGGAATTCTTAATCTAGAATTCAATCGTAATCAATCGTGAACCTGGGAGTGTCGACAGCCAAACGAGGGTTCAGATTCGAAGCTTGTCACAGACTGTTGCAGGCTCTGGACACTAGTATAGGAAACCGCGGTCACTTATATTTCTGATACTATTTTGCGGGCTGGTTAGATGGCTCTGTCGGTCGTTCCCCGCTTCACGTCGCTCAGGCGCCATACTTTAATCTATCTCTCTCACTCCTTTACTGTTTACCAAATCACAGCTGTCGAATGTTTTGAGTTTCTTGTGTTTGTTTGTGGTGTCCAGTGCTGTCAGAAAAATACTAAAAATGAGTTTTTTAAGTGATAAACAGAAGTGTTCAGTTTTAAGCTGTCCATCAACTCGTCGGGAAAAGTAATTTAGGATCCAATGTTTGTGAAAATAATTACAAGCTTCAAATAAAAACTGCTTTCAACCATACATGAATCATCTTCTTATTTCTTCAAAACAATTTTTCTAATGGAAAAACCAATAGAAAAAGCAAACAGAAATACATAAATAATTAACTAATCAATTCTTTATGTATTTATATTTGTTTCTTCTATTAGTTTTTCAATTTATAAGTTTTTAAATTAAATCATCTAGAAATCATCTGTATATAATCTCAAGCATCTTTTATCTTAAAAACCTGCGGGCTTGTTAGATGGCGCCACAGTCGAATATATGCGACCGCTTCTAAAGCATTGAGTTACCAGAGCCTGGACTGTCGATACTTTGTTCTCTCGTAATCGCAAAAGCTGATGGTCTGGACGACTTGTCGATCCCTACTTACGAGTGATTGCGCACGCACAGCCACCTGCATCGCGTAGTGGTTCCTGCACCAAAAAAATATGTAAATATATTAGTTCAATAATACCTTAAACTAATACGCTTCGCATGAATTAGAACTCAGTAGGTAAAAAAGTCAAACTGGATGTCTTCATTTAATTTGTAATTTTATCGGTTGGAGTATAGAACTGACGATATAGCAATACTCAATAACATCTTCTAAGTAAGTATTGAAATGGAGCAGTTCTTCCTGTAGAACTTGCAACATTCATAAGTTGAATGTCAGCTGTTCTAAAGCATCGAAACATACACTGTTCCACTTTTGTGTCGGGTATGTAACGAAATTTGAATCACAGTGCGTCGATATAAATATACTCACTATGCTCCGCTGCATTCGACTCTGCTGGTTCGAATGACGACGAACAGCGAAGATCCAATGGTTCTATAACAGTTTCAGATTCGTTTGATCTTCGCTGTTCGTCGCCATTCGATTTAGCAATTAATTCAGTATTCGTCATTATCCATAGACATATAAAGTCTAGACCAACAGTCGCTTTGATCCGCCGACGCTCCTGTTTAGAGAGAGAGAGAACGAGTCGAGCGAGGAGTGTCGTCT
>NC_046661.1:141902334-141933264 GCF_010883055.1 Belonocnema kinseyi | reverse complement strand
TAGAAAGAGACGGCACTCCTCGCTCGACTCGTTCTCTCTCTCTCTAAACAGGAGCGTCGGCGGATCAAAGAGACTGTTGGTCTAGACTTTATATGTCTATGTCATTATCTATCACATTCCTAAACAAATCATTTAAAAAATAATAATATACGTGTTTGTTGTCCTTCATAATCTGGAAGAGTCTCGGTGGCACATGCGGTGAACACTAGGCTAGCAAGGGAGTTGTTCATCTCCGGAGAGTCGTGGGACCGGTACCTCTAGAGAAAAAGGTGTTTTCTCTAAGTACTTAAGGCTGTTGCTCTTGGTGGTTCGGAACCCACCTTAAACTGTAGGTCCTTCTTCCACCACCAAGTAAGTGTGTGGAGGGTGTGTAAAGGAATAGAGAAGGTGTAAGAAAAATGTAAACCCTTAGGGGACACATTAGAAGCTTCCATTCCACTTGTTCATAACATTTTTACTCCTAAAATTGAAATTACATCGATTGAATAGCTTTATAAGAGGTCACATAAATTATTCAAATATGTAAAATGTAGTCCTGCCCAATTAAATGACGTTCGCCATCTGCTAAGATCGCGTCAATTTGACAACTTTTTCACTCAACTGCGCGTCTGCGCACGAAAATTTAAGATCTTCCTGTAATGTGCCAACCACTTACGGTAATATTTCTATTGCCAGTTTCGAAAGTCTTACCACTGGCAGTTGGGTCTCCTTATTATTTCTTCATATATAACCCTTTCGTCCAGGATTTTGCGATATTAAAAAGTTTAACTAATGCTATTATTATTATTATAACTAATGAGAATAACTTTATACTAAATGAGACGTGTTTTTAAGAAAATACTTCAAATTTCAGCAACAGACAATTTTTCAACAAAATAGTTAAAATTTTAAGGAAAAAAATATATTTCCAACTAGCAGGATAAATATTTGAGCAAATAAATAATTTTTTTAGAAAATACCAGAATTCTTAGGAATGAAAGATTCGTTTAAATATAAAAAAATAAAAAATTAAAATTTTTAAAGAGAAAATAATGAATTTTCGGAAAAATAGTTGAATTTTAAACTAAATATGATGATTTTCTTAAAATAGTTCAATTTTAAACCCAAAAAATGTTGCTGTTTAAATATTTAAGTTTACAAGCAAATTAATGAATTTTCAAAAAATTCGATGTATTGTTAGAAGTTGGAAGTTTAAATAACTTTGAAACTAACTTTCAACCGAAAAAATGAATTTTTATTGTTGAAGTTTTAATCTGATTAAATAAAAAAATTGAAGAATTAAATTTTTTAAACAAAAAATGAGTTTTCGACCAATCAGTTGCATTTTTAATTAAATACAATGCATTTAGCAAAACAGTTAAAATTATTCGGAATTTTCTATTAGAATTAATTTTTCTGAAAACTTTGAATATTCTTAAAACACTTTTAAATATTTTTTCAAATTTTTAAAAAATCCACGTTTTGTTTGCCATTTTTTTAAGATTTAAAAATTTTGAAATATTCTTGAACCATTGGAAAAATTATCAGCCTTAAAATTATATTTTAGTCTTACAAAATTATACTTTAAAATTGATTAAAATTGATTTTCCATCTGGTCTATAAAAAAGTTACGTTATTTTGTTATTTGAAGAGTTATCTTTATCAATGATTTTATTTTCTATTTTCACGTTGGGTGGAATGATATCTGCACTGATTGATGGTAACCATCTCTGATGATAATAAGATTCCTTCACATTACAAATACCTTTTAAAATGATATGTATTTTTCGTAAAATTTGAGAAAAATTAATTGATAAAAAAATTGCCTAACAATATCCGGGATTTGTTTTTGATAGACTTTGATATCTTGAGAACTTATATTTAATTTTCTAAATTTAAAACTGGATAATTGCAAATTTTTCCAGACATTTTTTGTGTGTAATGTATTTTTTAAGTTCACTTCAAAAATGTGAAAATGCTTACGAATAGTAGTGATGTAACAAAATGTTAATAACATAATTAAAACTGAAATAAATGTTCTGCGTTGATTTTTAATTTAAGTTATTGCGTAGCTAGTAAGACTCAGAATAGGTGCTGAATTTTCTCATTTTGTACAAAAACTGTTTACAAGAATCGAAATTGTTTAAACATCAAGAGGTGAATAGTTGAAATGCTAGAAAAACTTCTACGATCGCATTAATGCGTCGTAAAATGCAGGTACTGGAAAGAGTTTGATTGAAATATATTGCTCCCATTTTAATATTCGTAGAAATAACGGGAGCGCGGGGAGCTAAATTAGATGAACTGCTAGGAGGCTGAATGCGGGTCGGGGAGGGGGGAAAGGGAGAGGGAAAATATGAGAAGCGAGAAGATAAAAAGTAGGTTAGATGGAGAGGAGTAAGGGGGAGAGGGAAGCGAAAGTCTGGTGGCAAGAAAAAATGAGTTGAACGGGTTATATTTGAGATTGAGTAGAAGAGAGGAAGTAACGGCTGGAGAAAGGCAGAAGCTGACGGAAGTAGTAGAAAGGGAGTGTCGGATGAGATAGCTGGGGGTGGGATAGTGAGAAAATGAGAAAAATCAGGGGAAGTATTGTAAACGACAGGAGAAGAAGTAGGGGAAAATAAGAGGTCGGAAAGTAGAGGAAGTGAGAAGAAACGAGGAAAGGCAAAATAGGAGAGGGTCCGTTTAGAAAGTTAGGGATAGGAAAGTAGTGAAAATAAGCGGACGGTAGGGGACGTAGGCGAATTTGGAGGTGGGTGAATGAAGATTGGCGTATGTAAATAAAGGGAAGAAGAGAAGGGAAAGTTAGAAAAAACGAAGGAAGTGAAAAATTTGGTTGTGGGGGACAAAGGTGATGTCAATAATTATTACTGCTTGAAATTATAATTCACACATGGAGAGTTAGGAAATACGGTTTTCTTTGATAGGCTTGAAAGTGTGAGTTCAGATAAAATTCCAGAATAATGTGACCCTCAAAAGTACAATGACAGTGTGAACAGTAATAATACAAAACGTTGAAAAAGAATGTCAAGGAGTTTTGAATAAGCTGAAACTTAATTAAATTTAAAAATTATTTTTGTTTTTATATTTATTTCTTGGATTAAAAATTAGCATTTTTTTTGCAAATTATTTCCTTTGCTGAAAGCTGAAGTATTTAAGTATTTAAGCTACAGTTATTTTTGCATTAAAAAATTTTTGTTGACAGACATCTAATCTAGTTGGTTTAAACTTCGTCTATTTAGTAGAAAATTAACTTAGTTGAAAATGTATCTGTTTTGTTCCAAATAACTTGATTTTTTTTTCAAACATTAATTTTTCTTACTGAAAATTTAGGTATACTTTTTTTGTGGTTCAAGATGGATAATTTTATTCACATATTCGCTTCTGTAAATGAAAATTGAACCACACCATTTTTCGTGGAATTTTTTTTTATAGAAACTATCATCTCCGTTAAAAATATAACTCATCAGTTGGAAAAATTGTTTTTTCCTTTTTTAAATTTATTCTTCTATCAACTGAATATTGACGTATACTGTTTTTGGCCGAAAATTTATCTTTTTCAGTGGAAAATTTATGTATTTGATTGAAAATGTGTCTTCATTTTTGAGAATTCATCTTCTGGGTTCATAATATTCAACTCTTTGATTTAAACTATTTTTTTATCATTAAACAATCAATTATTATTAATAACAGTATTACCCTAGAATAATTTAAGCTAAAAATTAATTCATGTTCAGAAAAATCATTCTTTGAGCAATGTATTATTATATTTAATAATATTTTATTTCGAAATTTTACTACTTCTAATAATATTTTATTAATTAAATGTTAGAAGCTTGCTGTTTTCTTCGGAGTTTTTATCTTGTTGTCTAATTTCCAGTTAAAATGTAGTGACAATGCATGCTATTTGACGAACGTAATTTTTAACAAATTATTACTACCTATAACTATCCTCTCTTTTAGTAATGCTATGCAGATATTTGCGGTTTTTTCTGAAATTTTTTATTTTTGTCCACTTATCACCTAGTGAGATAATAATTAATTCATGTTAAAAAAAATTGTTTACAATATACATTATTATTCATAAATATTTTTTCTAAGAGTAATACTAGAATGGGGTAGTTTTTTCTGAAATTTCCAGCATTTCCTAGACTTTTAGTTGCAAAGTCTTGACGATTTCATTATAGAAGATAATTTGATGACAATCTTATTCTTTTGAAAATCATTTAGATTGTTCTGAGGAATATTACGACAAATTGATTTTTATTGTCTTGATACTTTTCAAAATATTTGAAGTGTCTCAGAATTTTTTTTGAAAATATTTGAAATGATTTAAAGTTTACAAAATATGTTCGAAAAATTAAGAAAGTTAAATATTTTTAAAAATTCTTTTTGAAATTCTCAAAAACCTTTCAAAATTGTTGGACATTCAACAAAATTAATTTTTGTGAATAAAAAATCTTTAAATATGATCTTTCTATCTTATTTTTTATCTTTGAAAATTAAGTTTCCAACATAAAAAAATCATTAGAAACTTTTCCACGAATTTTGGAATTGAAAAAAAGTATTTTGTTGCTTTTTAAAATACACTAAACTCTCACTTTCAGTCAAGTGACAGAGGTTGCCTTCAATTGACATTAGAGTGATTTCGAGGGGACAGAAAGCTAAACTGTTAGGGCCGCCCGACTCGTTTCCAATTTGAATATATATGTATATATAGTTTTCATTCCTCTAGAATCAAACCGAAGGGCCTATGACAAGGCCACCGAACGCGTCCTCGGGTTGCGGATAGAGGGTCCCTATACCAAGGGTTTCTGCTGAATATGGTCACAAAAAGAAATAGCCAGTCGCGGATAATTGTCCAGGGGTAGTCCCGAAGGAATTAACCCCCAAGCGGAGGTGTGAAACCCGTCCCGAAAGCTGAATGGCACCTGGGTGAGATGTCTAGAACGGTGACTCTGGGATACCGGGCAACCTCTCAGAGTACGCAGCCTTATCCTTGCATGCGGGGCTCTACAAGGATGGACGAAACCCTTTCCCTAGCTTCTCGTGGGAACAACAATGACAACACCAAGCATAGTTGTAGTAAGTGCGGTTCAAAACAACAGAACGCGCAGGGCTCCAATGGGTCGGCCAACAATGCCGACCACTCTGGAGCTGTGGGAGCCAATGAAAATGGATTCACTGCGATGGATCGGCAAGATATTGCGACCTTTAGGTAGACGGAGCGATGGAATCACGACCTGCTAGAGTGCTACGATGCGAGTGTGGCCCCTGAACGGGGTTACATGGGCACAGCTGCATGCTCTGTGGAGCGAGAAACACCTGGAGCTATCGCACTTTTTGCAGCAACGCCTGCGAAACCATGCTGAACTACTCCGAAAAAGGGGTCATGTAAACCGAATGTCTTCTCTACCACAGCTTGAACAAGCCGCCAACAGAGAAAGAGAGGCAACACTAAGACTAACCGCAGACAGGCATCCAATAGAGGAAGGGAGATGCTTTATGACCCGGAGAAACATCAACACCAAGGTTTCTCTTAAGCGTAAAGATCTGGCTGAAATGAATGACGAGCTTCGTGGACATTTTTTCGAAGAATCCTACCTCTGGGCTATCAATTATTGTGTGTGTAATGCAGCGAGAGCTTCGGCCGATGCGAACCGTAAAACAAAACCAACGGTTGGTCATAAGACCAAAATACGAATGCATCAACTTGCCATAAAGATAGGCTGGGCAAGGCAGTACGCGTCCCGCATTCAGTGTGTGATTGATTACATTCCATTTGGCAGGAATTTTACCGCCAAGGTTTGAAAGTTCGCGCGCGAACTCTGGACCCGTTATCACACACTTAACAAGTCAAAGTTGCTGACCATCAGGCAGCAGATTGTTGAGAGAATACGGATACTATCTGACGCTAAGAGAAGTCTAGAGCGGAGAGAAAGGTGGGTCAGAGAGAATCAACAGTTTCTCTCTGACCCATCTCGACTCTTCCAAGACCCTCCAGTTACTGTCGAACACCCACCCAAACCAAAAGAGGTCGAAGTATTTTGGAGAGAAGTCTACGAAGTGCAGCATAGACTGCACGAAGACTCAGAAAATATTAATAGCTTCAAGGAGTTATGTGTTGCCCTCATAACACCTGATAAAGAATGCCCACCTATCACTGCCTAGGAGGTGAAAAAAGTATTAAAGGAGATAAAGAACTATTCCGCTTCGTCACTAGATTGTATCAAAACCTTTTGGTGGAAGAAGTTTCCTTCAACCCATTAGAATTTGGCCCGTATTTTGCCCTGATATAAAGTCAGGACAGCCGATTCCAGAGTGGTTGGTGGAAGGGCGCACAACACTTCTGCTGAAAATAGGCAGTTTAGCTGACCCGAAGAATTACAGGCGAATCAATTGTCTGAACACACTGTATAAGATATTAACAGCTATCCTAAATGATAGGATTGTTTGGGCAATTGAACCTGTGTGGCAAGAAATGTATGAGCAACGAGGCTCAAAGAAAGGCTTAACGGGATGTCGGGAGAACCTGCTCATCGATAGATGTGTCTGCAAAGATGCAGCATTCTACCAGCGTGACCTATCAATGGCCTGGATTGATTGTAGGAGAGCTTTCGATTCGACCTCTCATATACTTATCATTTGTCTTTTGGAAAGCTTACACGTTCACTCGCAAATCGTGAGGTGCATAGAGAGATTGATGCCGCTTTGGAAAACCAGATTTACAATCGCATCTGGAAAAAATCGTGTGAAAACTAACAAGGTCACCTTTCAGAGAAGTGTCTTTCAGGGCGACACCATGAGTCCACTTCGCTTTTGCCTTACATTATTGCCACTATCTGTAGCACTTCGCCATACGGACGGGTACTTTTGCGGTAAGCCTGCAGATCAAAAGTACTGAAGACCCTGAAGACCCTGAGCTCGTCGATAGAAGCGCTAAACGACACCTTTGCGCTGGACAGACTTATACATACCCAGGCGTGCCACAGAGCCGCAATCAGGATGTTAGTATCAGAGTTGAGCAAAATGCATCAAATCTTATCAATCTTGAGTACTTATTCGTGAAAGCCTAGACTAAGAAAGCACAAGGGAAGAAATTTCGTGAACAGCTCTTCGAGAAGAGGATTCATGTCGTTTGAGCCAACTTTTGCTTTCCTTAAATCATCCCTATTGAAGTCTGGTACGGAGGGATTCATTTTGGCATGCTAAGACGGTGTCATTTTCACCTTAACATACCGTCGCCACATTTCGAGCCAAGACATTTCTGATCATAGCTGCAGGGCGTGCCATGCACACCCCGAGCATTTAGCTCACATACTACCTAGTTGTCCAACTCACGCGGGAACGACCTAGATTCAAAGGCACAATGCGGCACTTTTTATTTATTACCATCTCTGTCACTCTTACGACATTAACCTTAATATCGCTCCTCTGAATGCTCCTCGAGAAATCGACTCAATTGTCGAGAATGAGAAGTGCCGCATATAATGGAACTTTATATTTTCGACAACTGTTTCTGTTGCACACTCGAGGCCAGACATGGGTCTTCTTGACTTCGAGAAGGGAACCATGTTCGTTATCGGACTTTCGGCACCAGCTGACAAGAACATCATAGTTAAGGAGAATTAAATGAAAGAGAGGTATAGAGACCTTATAAGGGAGTTGCAACAATTGTACCCTGAATATTCTGTTAAACTAATCGTCCTTATCATCGGCGCTCTTGGAGGTGCCAAGCTTTCACTTGCTAATGGCCTAAAAAGTATCCCTGCGTGTCAAGAATATGCTAAAACTCTTACGGGAAAAATGCAGAAGGTGGTAGTTCTTGGGTCGTTTCGTGTTCTCAGGGTGCACGAAACTTTTGCCGGATCGTTGTATTGATTCCATTATAGACTGTAACCAGCTATGTCACGGTCGAGAGACGAGGTTGTGGCTGAAATTTTACGACGATTTCACTGGGAGCGGGTGCAATTTTGCAGATTAGCACCCGCTCCTAGCGAAATACTGGGGTTGTCCTGATGACAAATTTTTACTTTTATATTAGGATGTCGCAACAGCTCTCGCCCTACTCCCCTGAGAAACTACGTAAGACAGCAGTTCTAGAAGGACTGATTTTCCACATTTTACTAGCGAAAATCTAAAAGCCGCATTTTTAATAAAAAAACATTGATTTTTAACACAAAAAAAAACAATTTTGGACAAAAACGCTTAAATTTGTAACCATACACATTAAATTATATTTTTTAATCAAACAAATAACATTTCAACCAAACATATTAATACTCTGCGGAAATGGAAAAAATTGTAAGAAAATACAGTAATTAAAAAATATTTCGAAAAAAGTTAAAGTTTTAGTTTGAAAAATTCATTCTCCTTTTGAAAAAGTAATTTTCAAGCACTAAAAGTTAATTTTTTACCAAGAGAAGACAAATTTTGAATAAAAGAGATTATTTTAGAATAAAACCGATAACTAGCTACATTTTGTCATAATAATAAAATTGTATGAGGAACAAATTCTTTGCCTTATTTTCATCATTTTGAATTTTCATTTCCTTAAAATTGATTTTTTAAAATAAAAACTCATGCAAAATTTGTTCATGGATCATAGAATTTTTTTTCTGATCTTGATACCTTACAAAATGGCTATAAATTGAAAAAAAAATTCTGAAATCTTCCATAATCAGGAATTTTGAATTTTTACGATTTTTAGTGGGTTTGAAACAAGAAAATTTTGGTTTTCAAATTTCTGAGAATTGAAAGAAGGATACATTTTATTTTCTACTTTTTTATTGTCTTCTTTTTCTTCTTTAAAAAGTAATTTTCAATGTCTTGAAAGGAATGCAATTTTTTCTCTTTAATATTTTATTTTTTGTTTTTATTTTTCTTGCAGAAAGGTTTTATTTCATTATACGAAATTCGGCAATCTCCATTAATCAGGATCTTTGATTTAAAGAAAATGAAGATCCATGTTGGCCCTCCTTTCTTCACTCTAGCGATTTTCTTCAGTTTTATTGGTAAATATAATAATATACATTGTAACTAAGTCTCCCAAATTTCGTGTGCCTACCGCTAGACATGACCTGACCGGGAGTGGTCCAGGTGGGAAACCTAGCCACCAGAGGGCAGCAACATACCTGCCTGTCGCGCCTGAATGGACCAAGTTCGTAGGTCACACACTTCTGACCCATGAACAATCCTCGAAGCTCCTTTGAATTTTTATTTGGCGCCAGATAGGGTCCTCCCTATCAAAACTTCGACCACGATGTCCCCAGTTCGTTAAAAATACATACATTTCATTTCTCATTCAACTGTTTGTCTAAATGTACAAATAATTTGTCGAAAAAATTAAAAAAATGCAATTTAAAATTTTACGATCGCGACTTGAACTCTAGCGTGGACAGCTTTCAGCGCCGCCTCTCGGAACTTTATGGTCTGCAGCGCACATAATTCAAACATTGTATTTTCAATTCAAGTTTACTCAAAAAAGCATGGGAATTCCAAAAAAAGAGAGGCAGGGGTGTAGGAAAAAGACCTTGATGCCCGATTTAGTATTTCAAGTATTAGAATTATTCTAATTCTATTTATTTTTTTTTCAGAATTATGTTCACAGTACAATGAAGACATTCTAGTGGATGAAAAAATGAATCTTCCATATAACCTGGACATCTTTTACAGTGGAAAGAATAGTAAAGATATACTGATAAGTGATGGGCACAATCAAGAAACATACGGGCTAATACACGATGATTATGATATCCTGGTTTGCGAATTAGAAACATATGATGGACAAACATGGGTGCGTATATTAATGGCAGACGAAGAACAAGTGAAGGTGGACATGAGCAAAACTTTTGCGCGGACTCAAGCTGTCACATACTTATATGACCTCAAATTTGACAAAGTGTTTCAGTAAAAAAATATTTGACATTTCTGACTGCACATCTGTTTTTATGTCGACACCCGCCCTCGCTTAAGGAAAAACCAAAAAAATATTTTGGGGTTTTAGTTACAGGGATTACTGGTTACGGAAATAATTTGGCACAACAGCAGCGCCACCTACTGTGCAGTAGTTGTGCGTAGGCTTGGTACAGTTGTTATACCGATTTTGGCGCAGCGGACGCCCCAAATTAGTTCTCCCAAATAGTACCCGTGGTATCGATGCGCATGCGTGAATAATCGCTTTTTAATTGTTCTGCGTAACGCATGTATTTAACTGGACCATCTTCGAAGGCACTTTGCTTAACGGTGCAGCAAGTAAGCGAAATAAATAAACAACATTCGCCCGAACGATTGCCACAACTGGGGTGCTAGTAGGTACTGACAACTGCTGTCGAGAAATTCTTTCGGCGCACTCAGTTATTAACTTTTTTTAATAATAACATTCCGACATTATTTTGTATTAGTTTCCTTAAAAATTACTTTCCTATTCCTAAGTTAAAAATGTTCGATAATTTGGTGTGGAAGGCGCAATGAATTTCTGAAGTAAGCTTTCACTGTGCCAAACTCATTTAAAACGAAGCAATAAAAAATAAGTTATTCAAAAATTAAACATCTAAAGATCAAACCTTAATTCCGAATAATTATAAAAAGATGGAAATTCGCTCTAGAAATTCATTGCATAACACGCATGAAATAATATAAACAATTGAAAGTTATTGTAATTTCTTTTCATTCTACTGTTCTTGTTAGCCATAAGTTAAAAGTATTTTTTTTCAAATAAAGCATTTTCTGATCTAAAAAATTTAATTTATTATAAACGGAATGTACAATCGCTATGAAAGAATTGTTAAAATAATTTTTTTAGGAAGTTACAAACTTTATAATTCCTTCTTGAGATTTTTATATGTATTTTGAATTTTATGGATAAGAGTCTGAATTTTCTATTTTTCCACAATATTTTTGATAAATAGTTTGACTCAAACTAATAATTAAAAGTAACTTTTACTAAATCATCATACGGGAAATAATCGCAATAAACATTACATATTGTCTAGATTATCAATAGATGACAGACAACTCAGTGGCGCCCTCTACAAAAATCATTCAAAAATCTTTAAATTAAACAAAATGACTAGGCTAGATTTTTTTGCTATTTTTTTCTTCACAATGAGCTATGAATCGCTTTTGTAAAGTCAACCCTTATTAAATAAACTACTCCCTGATATGAAAACAAGTATTAAAAAAAATATTCAAAAAATTACTAGGCTAGATTCTTTTGCTATTTTTTTGCTTTCAAATATGACATTGAGCACTTTCATCAAATCAAACCTTATTGTAAAAAGCGACCCCCTGTAATGAAAAGAAGTATTGAAAAGAAGTATTGAAACTTCATTGACACTAGAAAATTCTTAAATTGATTCATTTTTACAATTTCATATCTCACTGGTGGTAAGGGGTTGATTTTAGGCGTTAAGGGTTAGAGCAAAAAATCAAAAAGGGTGTCCCAAAAATCAGAGACTTCATTAACACTGGAAAATTCTAAAGAAGATTATTTTTTCACAATTTCATATGTACGTGGTAGACAAGGGTTGATCTTAGACGTTAAGGGGTAGAGCCGAATAATTAAAGAGGGTATTTTTGAGGAGCCCGAAAATCAGAGAATCCATTGACACTCGAAAAATATTCAAGAAAATTATTTTTTTACAATTTCATATTTACGTGGTAGAGAGGGGTTGCTTTTAGACGTTAAGGGCTGGAGCCAAAAAATTGAAGAGGGTGTTTTCGAGGAGCCCAAGAATCAGATACTCCATTGACACTGGAAAATTCTCAAAAGGATTATTTTTTTACAATTGCATATCTACGTGGTAGAGAGGGGTTGATTTTAGACGTTAAAGGTTGATGACAAAAAATGTAGTCCATATTTTTGAGGAGCCCAAAAATTAGAGACTCTAGTAACATTGTAAAATTGAAAAAAAAATGGACAAAGTCAAGATCTACCCCTCTCTACCACGTATATATGAAATTGTAAAAACATCATCTTTTTCAGAATTTCACGTTGTCAATAGAGTCTCTGATTTTGGGGCTCATCGTAAATACAAACTTCGATTTTTGGGCCCCATCCCTAAATCTCTAAAAACAACCCCTCTGTACCACGTAGCAATAAAATTCTGAAAAAATAATCTCTTAGGACATTGTCCAGTGTCAATGAAGTATTTGATTTTTGCGCTCCTCAAAAATACCCTTTTCGATTCTTTACCCCAACCCTTAACGCCTAAAATCAACACATCTCCACCACTTAGGTATGAAATTGTAAAAATTAATCTTTTTAAGAACTTTCCAGTGTCAATGGAGTCTCTGATTTTCAAGGTTCTCGCAAATATCGACCAGAATTTTTTGGCTCCAACCCTTTACGTCTAAAATCAACCCCTCTCTACCACGTAGACACAACTTTGTTAAGAAATCATCCTTTTTAGAATTTTTCAGTGTCAATAGAGTCTCTAAATTTTAGGCTCCTTTAAAATACCCTTTCCGATTTTTTGGCTACAACCCTTTAGGTCTAAAATAACCCCTCTCTACCACGTAGATACAACTTTGTCAAAAAATAATCTTTTTTAGAATTTTTTCAGCGTCAATGGAGTCTCTGGTTTTCGAGCTGCTCCAAAATACCCTTTTTGATTTTTTAGTTCTAACCCTTAACAACTGAAATTAACCCCTCCCTGCCACGTAGATAGGCAATTGTAAAAAATGATCTTCATGAATATTTTACCAGTGTCAATGGATTATCTCAATTGTAGGCTCTTCAAAAATACCCTTTCCGATTTTTCCGCTCAACCCTTAACGTCTAAAATCAACCCCTCTCTATCGCGTAGATATACAATTGTAAAGATATAATCTTTTTGAGAATTTTCCAGCGTCAATGGAGTCTCTGATTTTTGGCCTCCTCAAAAATACCGACTACAATCTTTTTGGGACCGACCCTTTACGTCTAAAATTAACCCCTCTCCACCACGTAGATATAACTTTGTCGAAAAATAATCTTTTTTAGAATGTTTTAGTGTTAATGGAGTCTTAATTTCAGGCTCCTCAAAAATACTATTTCAGACTTTTTGCTTCAACTCTTAAAGTCTAAAATCAACCCATCTCTACCACGTAGATATGAAATTGTAAAAAAATAATTTTCCTAAATATTTTTTCAGTGTAAATGGAGTATCTGATTTTTGGGCTCCTCAAAAATACTGACTACAATTTTTTATCTACAACCCTTTACGTCTAAAATCAACCCCTCTCTACCACGTAGATATGTAATTGTAAAAAAATGATCTTCATGAATATTTTACCAGTGTCAATGGATTCTCTAAATTGTAGGCTTTTCAAAAATATTCTTTCCGATTTTTTGGCTCAACCCTTAACGTCTAAAATCAACCCCTCTCTACCACGTAGATATAACTTTGTCAACAAATAATCTTTTTTAGAATTTTTTAGTGTCAATGAAGTCTGAATTTTAGGCTCCTCAAAAATACCTTTTCCGATTTGTTTTCTCCAACCCTTAACATCTAAAATCAACCCCTCTCTACCACGTAGATATGCAATTGTAAAAAATAATCGTTTTGAGAATTTTCTAGTGTAAATGGAGTTTCTGATTTTTGCGCTCCTCGAAAATACCCTCTTTAATTATTTAACCCCAACCCTTAACGTATAAAATGAACCCCTGTCTGCCACGTAGATATGAAATTGTAAAAAAAATTATCTTCTTAAGAATTTTCCAGTGTTAATGAAGTCTCTGTTCTTTGGGATCTTAAAATACACCCTTTGCGATTTTTTGCTCTAATTCTTAAAGCCTAAAATCAACCCCTAACCACCACTTAGATGTAAAATTGTACAAATGAATCTTTCTAAGAATTTTCCAGTATCAATCAAGTCTCTCATTTTTGGGCTCCTCGAAAACACACACTCCAATTTTTAGCCCTAACCATTAACTAATATAAATTTGTCATAAAAAATCTTTTTGGAAATTTTCCAGTGCCCATGAAGTTTCAATACTTTTTTAAATACTTTTTTACATTACAGGGGGTGGCTTTTACAATAAGGGTTGGTTTTACGGAAGTGTGTAAAATCACATTTGAAAGCAAAAAAAATAGGAAAAAAATCTAGCCTAGTCATTTTTTCATTACTTTTTAAAAATACTGTTTCTCATTACAGGGGTTGCTTTTTACAATAAGGGCTGATTTTATAAAAGTATATAATATCACATTTGAAAGTAAAAAAATAGCAAAAGAATCCAGTTTAGTCATTTTTCAATATATTTTTTAATACTTATTTTCATTACGCTCAGTTGTCTGACCTGGTCAATATGACACGTCAGAAATGTTTTGTCACCCTTCGGTATTGGATGAATACAACCCTCACCCTTCCCCGCGGAAGGCGAAAATACTATGCTATTTATAAAAATTGGCGATATAAGTTTTGTTTTTTCACGCATTGCCGGAAACCAGTAACCAGACGCATTAAAATTACAGGTTAGAAAGAGAATTTCCACATGTTGTGTAGCATGACGTCTCTTACAGGTTTAATTCCATGACTTTGCATGAATTTATTCGACGTGTTGAAAATCACTACGCTCAGAGTATGTAAAAAAAGGACTCACGGTGTACGTAGTAAAATTCACCACACTGGTAAAATTACCAACTGCGTATAAATTTCTGTTTTCGAACGAAAATTTCTCCACTTCATTGTAATTTTAGATTAGTCAGTATTATATTCCACACTTTTATTGCTCACTTTTTGCGAAAGAACGAATGAAAGTGACTGGTTTAAAAATATAAATTTTGTGCGATATACGCTTGCCTAATTATGAATATGTTATAAATATGTTTTTAATATGACCTTAATGATTTAAGTATTTGATGTTAGGTTGCTATGTTGGAGAAACTTTCCACTTTCCATTGTTCCATTTCACGTCACATATTAAATTTCAGTTAAGGTGAGAATTTCACACTTTTGTTCAATTTTAGATACATTTCACTTTTTACATACGTCTAGCGTACTAAAATTCCACAACCTTTTTCAGTGGTGTAGTCTATCTTCGGTAGTCTGAAGCTCGTCTCTTAGTTCACGAATGTTCAAAATAATATTTCGTAATCATTAATTTTATTATGATTAATCATTAAAGTTGATTAGACAAAGTTGCATAAAATTAAAAAATGAATTGAACTATACTAAAAAAAACTTTGAAAATAAATAATGGGAAACATTAGAATTGTAGACATTTATACATTAAAACCTTGGAACTCAAACCAATACGAATTTCATTTAAATATGAAAAAATGGTGTCACTAAAAATTGTGATATTAAAAGGTTTTGTAATCAAACCTTTTAAGATGTAATTATTTGAAGTGAATTTAAATTACTCAAAAAGCTAATAATATTTTAATTGCTAAACATACTTTTCAACTTTTAATTAATTAAATTTTAATGGCTAAATTAAAGCCTAATAAAAGGGAAAAATTAAAAATGAAGCGTTCAAAATGTAAATTCGAAACTCTAAAATTGTAAACGTTGAAAATTACAAAAATTATTCATTTACTGATGCTTCAATTTCAGTTATATAGTTTAATTTTTATCTTTTTTGAGTTTAAAACTAAGTTTAAATTTTTTAATTTAAAACCTTCCTTTAGCATTAATATTCAAGCTTAAAAGTTTACAATCAAATATTTTTTAATTTCCAATGACTTATTTGCTCAAATATTCAACTGAAAATTAGACAATTTGAAGACATTGCATTAAAAATTAAAACAAAGAATACATAACAGGTTTGCTGTAATATGATTTCATTTTTTGAAATTGTACAATTTTAAGCTTTGCAATTCGAAATTGCTTCACATTTACATTTGAAATTATCAAATTAAAAACTGAATATTAAGGCTTTTAATATAAAATTTTGGAATATTTAATAGAAAAATGTTGTTGTAATTTTCAATAATTGTTTGAATTTTAAAATAAAAAATTGTAAAATGGTAAATTTTAAAACTTCCAAGAATTATTTAAAAAAATAATTAAAGAAAAAATTTTAGTTTCAAAGTCTTAAAGATTTAATTGTTTTATAATTGCGTATTTAAAGCCATGATTTTGAATAAAAACTATTATTAAACACACGAATTTTGAAGTACGAGAAATCTCCCATTGTCATAATGCTCTTTCAGTTTTATCTCGGTTCAAGTTTCTGCAGCTTCTCATGGGTGGATAGCCACCCTGTTTTTTTTACATGAAATCGTTTTTTCCAACAAAAATCAATAAATTCCCAAAAAATTTGCAATTTAGAGCAATTGATTCCTACATAATATTAGTGTTCTTCGTCGGTATCTCCTAGTACTAAAAAAAAATCAATCTCAAGCTTGAACAATTTAGGATTATTAAAGTAAAGTAATTATAAAAGTAAATTAGTTGACTTATGCTTAGAAAGGAGCTGCTCATTACAAATACTTGGTTTAGGCATAAAATGATTCAAAGGAAACCTGATTCAAAGGAAATAGCCACACTATAATTAACTTTGTTGTTGTGGATGAAAGACTAAGAGGGCTGGTGAAAGATACAAGGGCCGTGAGGGGTTCTAAATGCAATACTGATCATTACGTTCTGATCACCAAAATTAACTTAGGTCCGGGTTGAAGGAAAAAAAGAACCAAGAAAACCAAGAAAAATTTGGCGACAAATAAGTGGTTAATAAAAAGAATGTCAGTAGAGTGAATGTTGCCTGGAACAAAAGACTTCGAAAACTATTGGTCCCAAGTGGAGAAACTCACATGAAGACTTTGTGTGGATCTTCACTTGGGGTGATTGCTAAAGAGATTGATCAGCAACCTGGGTGGAAGCGGTGTTGCGGAGCAAACGCGTTATTTAAATAAATATCATGAGAATTCTGAATCAATCTAAAATTTGTATATCCCTTCCTCACATCACTCCCTTTCCCACCGAGTGAGTCACGCCTACCTCGAAAAGAAAATGGCTTAATGTAGTAATAATAATATTAATAATAATAATAATAATAATAATCATATTTAAAGCCCTTCCGAAGGTGTTCTCGCCTTGATGTCGCGGTACAGAGCGGCCTGTCGTGGACAGAGCATTGGAGATTAAACAACAGGTTGATTTGGCTCAGAAAAACGACGGCAATAAACATCAGTTAGGAAAAGCCGCGTCCAAAGGTCATGCCGGAGCAACTGATGTTCTTCGTCAAATTAATGATGATCCAACACCACTACATCTTCCAGAAGTGGATGGCCTTATACAACCAGAGGCAGAAGCAGAGGTTCAGCAACCAAAAAGGTGACAAAAATGGACATATTATATGAACAGAGATGTTATGCGCTTTTATTTTCGTCAAAATAATGTGGGCAACGTGTGAGGAGAGAACATCTTAGACTCTTCTTACTTAAATACCCAGAGATAGCCACAAAAATAAATGAGTAGAATCTGACAGATCGAAAACACTGAATATCTGTAAATAGACTGATTTCGGCTGTTGAAATAGCTGTTATCAAAATGGAAGTGGAACATCAGCTTCTTATTGATGAACTCGCCTTAGAATATGTGGACAACGAAGATTTGATTAAAGTTGGAGGCATAGGTACTAGGGATAATCAACATCATGTACCGGATTCATCACAAGCACATCTGGATATTAATAACGATGATGTGGATAGGGAAATTCCAGAAAAACTAAAGCACCTTGAAAGGAATTTTGGTCATGCATTATTAGAGTTCAGATATGTAGAACCAACAGTAAGGCATTCTCTGCCCAAAATGAACTTCGCGAATGATGTGCGTACAATAATAGCACGTCTCGACAGCAAGGTTTTACCAAAGTATGTGAACGTAGCACAAACTGCGTTAGAAGTGCAAACCCTTGTATACTGTGCAGCTATGCCAACCGTTAGAACGTTGGACCGGAAAGCTATGTTTGCAAATGCAGTTTTTGTCTCAGCAAGGGATCGAGATCCACCATGTAAAATCAGGTTGGATATGTATGTCAGCAAAGTAAGGTGCAATTGGGTTGATTAATTCAATATAAAAAAGGAAATAGAACTAGAAAGCTGATAAACCATGTTACTAAAATCATCCACCCTCGGCAGATCGAGTCATTAACACCAGAAATATTGGATGAAATTTTAGACTCTTAACGAAAAAGACTTGATGTTCTTACTGCCAGACTGCGTCCATACAAGAAAACTAGTGCACGAAGGCAACAAAATCAAAACTTTCAGATAGATGAAAGAAGGTTCTATTGTGAACTGAGATTAAAGCCAAATAACCAGCAAGACACTGATGTCCCTCAATTGGAAGACATGACTAACTACTGTTCGGGTGATTGTGGAAGAATAAAAAGATGCAATTTGGACATTTTGTGGTTTAAACTGGTTTCAGCGCTCTTGAAAAAGGCAAGTAATTAGAAAGCTTCAGGTCCGGGCATGGTGCACAACTTCTGGTATAAGTACCTGACGAGTGTGCATCTTGCGTTGGATAGGTTTTTTCAGAAGATCTTTGAACACCCAGATTTTATTTTAGACTTTATGCTCCCGGTTACTACGTATGTGTTACAAAAAAAACCAAACGCTCAAAATCTGACTTTAGGCCGATAGCCTGTCTTCAAACAATTAATAAATGTCTCACAGCTAACACATCGTTCAATAAGTCCCGAGACTAACCCTGAGATGGTGCTAGTAGTACCAAACTAGCCACGTTTTCCTAAAGTGCGAACCTTCACATGAAACGTGTAAAAATTTCACGTCGATTGGACCACAAACAGCAAAGTTATCGAGGTTAGAGTAAAGTCACTTTGTAATTTGTTTGAAAAATGGAACAAACCGAGTTTCGCGTGTTGATTAAACATTGTTTTTTAATGGGTAAAAACACCGCAGAAGCCCAGCAGTTGCTTGAAAAACGTTACCCGGACTCCTCTCTATTCAAATTAGCGATTTATTGTTGGTATGCTGAGTTTAAACGTGGTCGTACGGACACAAACGATGCGGAACGTTCGGGTAGGCCATTGGAAGCCGTTACACCGGAAAATGTAAGTGAAGATTTAAAAATCATAATAAAAAATCGCAAAGTAAAGGTCCGTGAGATTGTAGAAATGACACATATATCGTCTGGAAGCGTATTTACAATCCTTCATGAAAAATTGAGCATGAAAAAGGTTTTTTCCAAGTGGGTGCCGCGATTGCATTCAATGGAACAAAAAAAGCAACGTATCGATGATTCAGAGAGCTGTTTATCGCTATTTACTCGCAATAAAAAGGATTTCCCGCCTCGATACGTGACCATGGATGAAAGATAGATACATCATTTCACTCCGAAGTCGAAGCGGCAATCATCTGAGTGGCGCAAGGCTGGCGAAAGCCGCCTAAAGCGTCCAAAAACGCAGCAGTCTGCTGGCAAAGTCATGGCGTCATTTTCATTGACTACCTGGCAAAAGGTAAATCGATCAATAGTGATTATTATATTGACTTGTTGGTACGTTTAAAGGAGGAGATCACAGCAAAACGACCGCACATGAAGAGGAAAAAAATCCTTTTTCACCCAGACAATGCACCATGCCACAAGTCCATGAAAACAATGGCAAAAATCAACGAGTTGGGCTTTCATTTGCTTTCCCAACCCCCGTATTCGCCAGATTTAGCCCCTAGCGACTACTGGCTCTTTGCTGATCTAAAAAAATGCTCCAGGGAAAAAAATCTGGCTCGAATGAGGAGGTCATTGCCGAAACTGAAGCCTATTTTGAAGCAAAGGATAAATCTTTCTATAAACATGGTATAGAAATGTTGGAAAGGCGTTAGAAAGATTGTATCACTCTAAAAGGAGATTATGTTGATGAATAAAAATGATTTTTGAAAAAAAATGTTGTTTTCGTTGTTAGTCTCGGGACTTATTAAACGATGTTTTATCATTACAGATAAGGAATATTCATATTGCCACGAGAATGACATTCTTACAGAAGAGCAAAAAGGATGATTTAAGAACTTGCGAGGCTGTGAAAATCTAGTCACTATAGACGCTGTTGCCATGACTATTTGCTTGAAGTTTTAAAACGTTACAAAATCTGCCCACGCATTATTGACTTTTGAAGTCATGCGATGAGGCTCTGGGGTCCAAGTATCAAGTATTTTAATCATGAACAACCAAGGATAACTATATCAATACGCTTTACGGCGGGTATATTTCAAGGAGACTCCTTCAGTGCACTATTGTTCTGTTTAGCGTTAGATGCATTGAGAAAAACACTGAACAGGATGTGTCATGGGTTCAGAATTCATGATAGTGAGGATTGTCATCAAGTGACCGATCTTTTGTATGTGGATGACATAAAGTTGTACGCTAGTTCAGCCCAAAAACTGCAGCAAATGATGCATGTCACAAAGCAGTTTTTCAATGATATCCACATGGAGTTCGGACTAGATAAATGCAGAGCAGTGCATTTAATCAGAGGGGAATTAGGGACCGCAGAGTTAGAAAACGAGTTCGAAAATGACATCGAGGCAATGGCTGCAGGCGAATCATATAAATATTTTGGTATTCTTGTATCTAAGGGTATTCAGCATACGATCGTTAAGATAAGCCTAACGACTGCCTTTACTACGAGCCTCAGATTCCTTACGAAGTGTTTTCTCATCTCGACAAAAAAAATACGGGCAATCAACCTATACAACCAAGATCTACAAGTAGAGCGAGTTAAGGCATGAAGTAAAAACCATATGGAGGAATGTGAAACATGAATCTATTCATCCCATTGTGATTTCGGCTACAGGTAATGTGCGCGCAAGATACACTAAACATCTAGAAAATTTAGAAGTCGGTTGGGTATTGGCAGCAGCTCAGAAGGCGGTTTTATTAAACACCTGTCGCAATGTAAGAAACTTTCTAGACCAGCAGGAAGTGAGAGACTAAAAACCCGTGGAGTGGCAGATGGTAGCTTTAAGAAAGCATCCAGATGTGACTGTTGTTATCTCCAACGCTCGTAGCTGCTCGTAATTGTATGCCAGCAGCGTCATCGCAGGAGGTTTCAAGAATCGTATTGAATTAGTTGAATTAAATTACAACCTTCTAATCTCATGAGTCACGTGACGTGTAAGTCTGTGGCTATGCTATATAACCGGGTTCACCAGAATTAAAGTTTAATAAAATGAAATTAAAAAGAAAGATTTTTGAAGAGGGCAGAAACTCAAAAATGTAAATTTTAACTGTGTTCAATTCATACTTCAATTTTTAACAGTTTAAAATTTAACCTTTGAGAATTAACCTGTTTTAAAAATGATGAACCCTGAAAATGGCGTTCTGAACTGTTAAAAACTCGAGAAAAAAATATTTAAAAAATAAATAAAAACACGAGCTAACAATGTAATATTTACATCATTTTACCTGGTTACCATGAACCTGTATATCCTTCACTTGAGATGCAAGAGACCTGTTCACTGCTGGAATGAAGAACCCAGAGGATCTTTTGACGACTCAGAAGCTCTCCCGATGCTTGAAAATCACGCAGACGAACATCTTTTCGATTGTATTCCATTTTTAGGAACACAGTCGACCCTCCAATATTTCCACGTTTGACACACGCGTGTTAGGACTGGTTTTCGAGACCTGCACGTAGTCTTCTAAACCGATTATATTACTTTAAGAACGATAACGAGAATAAGAATATTACCGAGAATATAACCGAAAATTAAATTCTCTGACAATTTATGAGAATTTAAGAATTACTTTAGTTGTTAGAAAATTGCATTTTCGGGCTAACTTGGGACGATTTTTTAAATTTAGGTATATAATAAGCATCTGGTCACGCGTTTGTTACTTCGCTGATCTTCGTAAATCTTCGTATGCGACTTTTGCCAAAAATAACTCGTGCAGTTGAAAAGAGACAAGAGGTGTGTGAGAGAGAGATAGACAGAGAAAGAGGTCAATTGTCGCCGAATACTCCTGCCACCGTTGAAAACCATTTGGCTTTCTTATTTTCACTTCTTAGGAGATCCGAAAAATACATTCGCAGCCCCGGGGCTTAGGACTGCAAACGGATTCTGGGGTTCCTTTGGAAATAGATTTAAATAAATGTAACATCAAATTTTCCATATCCAAAACAATGTCGGTAGTGGAAATAAATTCACTTTAGTATAGGTTGTCCTCAAATATTCGTCCCAGTATCCCCTATTATACCCTATATTCAGTTAAGGTCCTAAAGGTACCCTATTTTAAATATTTAGGCCCTAAAGTTCCCTATTTGCGGCCTATTCTGGGAATTGCAAAAAAAAATATAAGAAGAGCAAAGCTGCTTAGAGTCAGGCATTTAAAAAAAAATCCGGGAAGTTCTGTTAGAAATAACTGAAAAATAATTAGGGCTTCCACACAGTCGTTGTAATTTTTTTTTTTAAATCATGTTTTATTCATTTTTTAAATGAAAAGATTACATTAGTCACTTTTCTTTCAAAATATTAACTCTTATGTTAGTCGTTTTTCAATTTAGATCTAAACCTCTTTCTGAATTGTCTTGAATTCTTTTGAAGTATGTCTAAGAAAATTGACACATATATGGGAAGCTTGAATTTGCGGAGCACTGGGAACTCGATGGGGAGGGGAAAGTAAACCTAAAAGAAAAGCAACGCGTGATCTTAAATAAGAGTGGACTTATCCGGGCGTAAACTTAAACGGAGTTTCAGTGCATTAAATTTCAATTAAAAATAATGTTTTTTGTTAGTATAATTTTTATATAATATATACGCGTTGCATTGCTTCCATGTGATCCGCTGCCGTAATGAAATAATTTGAAATACAAGGCTTTGAGGCGAAAATTACAAATATTGAAAATGTATACTTAGCTTCATATATAGCAACTTTAATTGACCAGACCGACCAAATTTAGTGCAAATAAATTTACTATTTGTTCAAAAAAAATTTAATAATATTTTAATTTTCACTAAGCTATTAAAATTAGCGTCATAATGGTTTATGGTTAGCCCCTTTTTATTAGAATCTGCATGTGAAAGGAATAAAGAATGGTGTAGAGATTCATCGTAAGATGAAAAATAAAGTTCTGCGTCATATTAAATCCGTTTATTTCTTCAATCGACAAGTAAATTTTGTTTATTACAAAATATTATTTTTCAGGCCAATCGAATAAAAATGTTTAAACTAATTTGCACCTAAATTATTCCTACTTGCAATTATACACTCGAAGACAAGTTAAATCCAATCTAAATTGAAAAAAGTCGTTTTTACATGATTTAACATAAAAATTTGTTTATATTGAAATTAAATTCGTTAGATCAGAAAATGCTCTAAGTAAAAAATACACTTTTGATTTATGAATAACAGGAACAGTACAATAAAAAAAATTCCAATAATTTTCAATTGTTTATATAATTCCGTGCTTTGTGTGTAATCAATTTCTAGAGCAAATTTCCAACTTTTTATAATAATTTAGAAATCAGGTTTAATCTATAGATTTTGATTTTCTCAGGAAGTTATTTTGTATTGCTTAATTTTAAATGAGTTTGGAAGAGTGAAAACTTACTTCAGATATTAATTGCGCAATATAAACCGAATTATAGAAAATTTTTGTTTTAAGAGTAGTGAAGTAATTTACAAGAAAATCAATACAAAATAATGTCCGAATGCTATTATTTAAGGCCATGTAACGAGAGGTTAACGTGACTAAAACTGGACATCAATTTTTCATTCCCAACTTACGTGTAAACGAAATCAGGGATCGCTATGAAAGTTTGGCAAATAAAAGAGAAGGAAATAAAGTACATGCATCTGCTTTGTTCGGATGGAAATTTTGCAACAACAAATTTCGAGGAAAATTAAACTGGAAGCTATATCGGTCTTCTTGTTTTCCAACTTACATCCGCACAAGATGAGATATCGTGTTGAAAATTTGGCAAACTAAATAAAGGTCACTAAGAAAAGTGTCTCTGGTCCTAAATGATGAGAATGATGAGAAAAGTTTTTTTTTTTAATCACTATTTTGGAGAAATACCGACCGTGCTGTAAAATCCTGCAAGGATCCTGCGGCAAAACCACAAAAATCGCTCAAGAACATTGTGCAGAAATAATAGAAAAACGAATGTTTGCACTTGAAATGCAAATAAACAAATTTGTCCTGAAATACCTATCATGTGTCAGAGCAGCGCTATCGCAGCGACTATTTATTAATACTTCCCGAAAAAAAATTTCCACTGGTACACTCATTACATGGCCTTTAACAAAAAATTCAATAACTTAGCGCACGGAAATAATTTCTCGACAGCAGTTGCAGGTACCTACTAGCTCCCCAGTTGTGGTAATCGTTGGAACGAATGTTATTCATTCGTTTGGAATACTTGCTGCGCCGTTTAGCTAAGATGGTCAGGTGCAATTTTGCGCATGCGTCAATCAGAGCTAATAAAAAGCGATTATTCACGCATGCGCGTCAATACCACAGGCTCTATTTGCGAGACCTAGTTTGAAGCATCCAATGCGCCAAAATCGGTATAAGAACTGTGCCAAGCCTACGCACAACTGCTCTACTGTAGGTGGCGCTGTTGTTTCACCAAAATTACTTCCGTGTAACTAGTGATCAGTGTGAGTAATAAACCAATATGTCCTTTTTCACTACTATAAAATTATACCAAAACCAGAAAACAATATTGATCAACAGTGATTTCATTAACTTGTATTATATCACAGTGGGAAAAAAGGAAATATTGGTTTCTCTTTGAGCGAGGGCGGGTGTCGATATAAAAATAAATGTACAGTGAGAAATGTCAAATATTCTTTTACGAAAGGATTGCGTCAAACTTGAGATTATATAAATCAGTGTCACCTTGAGTCCAGGGATAGGTTTTGCTCTCGTCCGCCGTAACTTGCCCCTCGTCTGTCATTAATTTACGCACCCATACTTGATCTTCGCTATCTAGTTCTAATGCACAAACCAGTTTACCAGTCTCCTCGTGTAGTAGCCCGAAAGTATCTTCATTGTGTCCGTCAATTATCAGTATATCTATTTTATTAGTAATACTGTAATAGATGCCCAGGGTATCGTGTAGAGTCATACTGTCTGGCGTAAGAGTGGGCTCATTTTGCTGTGAACTTAATTCTAAAAAAAGAAATGGAATTAGATTAATTTTAATAAAATTGAAATACTAGAACGGACAGCACAGTCTTTCCCCTATTTCCCTGTGACTCCTTTGTCTGTAATTTTTTATTTTTTTTTTTAAGTAAACTAAAATTGAAAATACAATATTTGAATTACGCGCGTTGCGGAGCATAAAGTTCCGAGAGGTAGCGCTGAAAGCTGTCCACGCTAGCTCTCGAGTTTGAATTGTAAAATTTTAAATTGCATTTTTAACACAGTTTTTCGAGAAATTACATGAACATTTAGACATAAAGTTAAATGAGAAACATAATGGATGTATTTTTAACGAAGTGTGTGAATTTTTAATAAACAACAAAAGTAAATTTTCAACCAAATAGATGAGGGTTTACGTGAAAAAGATACTTATTAACAAAATTCTTTATTTTTATACAAAGCAGCTAATTTTGAAGTAAAAGTGAATTCTGAACAAAAACTAAAAACAAAAAACCGAAGGCTTTTAAAAATAAATTCATTTTCTACCAAGAATAATTATTTTCTTCATTTTTCATCGAAGAGACAGATTCCTAACATAAAGTATCATTAATTAATTGGTATTGTTAAATTTTAAATTAAAAATTAATTTTTAACCATAAAAGAAAGTTCTTGTGTAAAAATAGTTAATTTTTCAACGAAGAAATCAATTTCAAATTAAAAACATGAATTTTTAACTAAAGAAATTATTCTTCAAGCAAAAAAAAATTAATTGTTGACAAATTCATTGAATTTTCAACAACAAAATATAACTGTGCAACGGAATGCGTAATATTTTATATTTAAACTCTCGAATATTTTAATTTGAAATAAATATCAGTTAAATTAGATAAGTTTGTCACCAAAAACGGACAAACTTTAATTTTCATCTTTTAATTCAATTTTCAGCACAAAAATGAGTTTTTTAACAAAATAAATTTAAATTGAGGTGTAATTATTATGTATAGGTATATTATTATATTTACCAATAAAACTGAAGAAAATCGCTAGAGTGAGGAGAGGAGCGCCGACATGCATCTTTATTTTCGTTAAATCCAGGATCCTGATCAATGGAGATTGCTGAATTTCGTATAATGAAATCTTTCTAAAAGAAAAATAAAATTAAAGCTTAATGAAAATTTTAGAAAGAAAAAATTGTATTCCTTCGAACACAATGCAAAACATTTTTTACAAAATAATAAGAAAAAGAGTCTCTTTCAATTCAGAAAAAAATTGGAAATAAATAAATTCGTCCTTAAGGCCATGTGACGAGTGGGTCACGTGACCAGATTCCTAACTTACCGCCACCTTTTTTATTTCCCAACTTATTTTTATGCGAAGCGCCACATCGAGATGAAAATTTGGGATAATAAAGAAAAAGCACTAAGAAAGGTGGGTCTGGTCCCAAACTTTAATAATTATAAAAAAAGCAAAAAAAAAATCATTTACAACAAAAACTTTTTTTCATAATTATACAACTTTAGGACCAGACCCTCCATTGTTGGTGCTGCTGATTAAATATTCCAAATTTTCAATTCGATGGGGCGTTTCGAGTGAATATAAGTTGGGAAATAAAAATATTGGCGTTAAGGTAGGAATCGGGTCACGTGATCCACTCATCACATGGCCTTAAGCTCAATAAAAATGTATAAAATAAAGTCTATCCTTCTTTTAAGACTTAAAAATTTGAAACGAAAATTTTCTTGTTTCAAGCTCACTAAAAATCGTAAAAAAAATTTCCTGATTATTGCAAATTGTGAAATAAAATGTGGATACCTTAGAGCTACTTTGAAAGTTATCAAGATTAGGAAAAAAAAATTCTAAGAAATGTATAGCAAAATTCACGGATAATAAAATGCCAGAATAATAATATTTCCGAATGATAAAAATAAGGTTAAAATTTAGTCCCTTATAAGATTTTAATATTATGAAAAATTTATCTATTTTATTTTTAGCTGCGAATTTATTAATTTTACTTAAAATTGACCTATTTATTCCGAATTTGTCTTTTTTTGGTAAAAAATTAATTTTTAGTGGTTGAAAATTACTTTTTACAGAGAGACAATTAATTTTTTAAACTAAAATTTGAACTTTTTTTCGAATTTTTTTATATACACAGTTAATCTTTATTGTAGAAAATTCATTCATTACGTTAAAAATTCCATAAAAAATTTAGAATATTTTATAATAATTCATTTATTGTATTACAAATTATTTTATTTCTGCAGAATATTAATATGCTTGGTTAAAATTTGATTTGTTTCATTAAAAATTAGCATTTTTATTTGAAAAAAAATTTCATTGACTAAAAATTTCAACATTTATTTTTTGTCCAATGTTTGTTTAGACATTTAAGCTTTTCGATTAGAAATTCATGAACTTTCATTTTATCTATTTTTAATTTGTGTAGTTACAAATTTAAACAGTTTTATTAAAAATTCGTTTTTTCTGTTAAAAATCAATTCTTTCACTACAAATATAGCTTTATCATTTTCACTAGCGAATTGTCAAAAATACACTTTTCAATTAATGTTTTATGGTAGCAGTATCATTTTTTAAAAATAAATTAATAAAGTTGAAATTTTTTCATTTGTATATAGATTTTCGTCTTATTTAATTTGAAAATATCCTATATCCGAAACATTACAAGATTAAAATGCTAGTATAGTTTAAACAAAAATGAATGAGTTTTTAAACAAATTGTTCAATTTCCGTTTAAGAAGATAAATTTTTAATCAGAACAAAAACATTATTTTTATTAAAGTAGATGAATTTTTAACCAAGTTGATAAATTTTTAAACAAATAAATGAACTTCTAAAAATTACTCGTTCATTAACAAAAAAGATTGAAAAAATAAAAGGTTGAAAATTCAAGAGAAAAGAAATAAATTTTCGGCAAAATAGTTGAATTTTGAAATAATTACGATAATTTATTTTAATAGTTATCACTATTAATATTAACTATAATTAACTCAACATCATAACAATATAATTTTAAAAGGAGTTATTTAAAAACATATACATATAAATTATGAACAAAAAATTAAAAATATGCATGAATTGTCAACAGCTAAGTTTAATTTTCAATCAAATATAAATATACTTTTAACAGAATAATGATTCTTCAAACAAATAAAAAAAATTTTTAAACAAATACTTGATTTTTTATACTTTAGAAGATTAATTTTTAACCAAAGTAAAATGTCCAAAAAGATAGATAAATTTTTCACAACAAAATTTTTTTTATAATCATTTGACATTTTCCTTCAGAAGTTCTTCAACCTTTTTCAGGAAAATAAAAATAAATACAATCTTTGAGATATTTTAAAAGATGTTCAGAAGTCTTAGAAATTTTGAAAAGATTCGACAACAATGAAAGATGTGAGATGAATTATAATTATTTTAAAGAATGTTCGAAGAATGAAATCTGAAATGATTTCTAAAAAGCCCGAAAATAGCCGTAATTTTTAAGTATTTTAAGAGGCAACAAAACATTTTTTAATTCGAAAATTTCTAGCAAAATGTTGAGAAAAGGTTTTAAATTTTTTCAATTTTCATATATTTTATGAAAATTTTTAATAATTTTAAACGATAAACGATAATCGGTTTCAGAAGACAAAATGAAACAAAATACTTAAATTTTAAGTTGATAGAAGAATAAATTAATTTTTTTCAAATGATTAGTTAAATATTCAACCGAGATGATTCAGTTACTAACAAAAATTTCCACGAAAAATGGTGAGGTTCAATTTTCAGTTACAGAGCCGAATGTGTGACTAAAATTATCCAACTTCATCCAGAAATAAAATATCTAAATTTCAAAGACGAAAAATAAATGTTCGGAAAAGAATCCAGTTATTTGGAACAAAATAGATACATTTTCAACAAGCGATATTAGGTTTTTGCTGAAAAAGACGAATTTTCAAGAAATGGAATAGTTCATATTCAATTAAACAGACGAATTTTAAACCAAGAAGATTAGATTTCTATCAAAGCATCAATAATTATTCACAACGCCCTTGCCACCCCCTCCCCCCCAACCAAATTCTATCCTCCCTACTTCCCATCCCCAGCCATAACTTTCCTGCTCCTACTTACTCCCATTCATAATCATTTCCCCTACTTCACCTCATTTCCCCTCACTTCGCCTACTTGGTACCAACTCTTCTTTCCCCGTCCCCCTTCCCCTTACTCCACCTTATCTCATTTCCTCTACTTTCTTTCCCAGCGTTTTCTCTAACTTACTCTTCTCTTCTTCCCTTTATCTACGTACATTAATCTTCACTCACCCACCTCTAACTTCGTCGACGTCCCTTATCCTCCGCTCACTTCCTCTACTCTCCTATCCCTAACTTCCCCAACTGACCCTCTCCTATTTGCCCTCTCCTTTTTTCTTCTTACTTCCTCTACTTTTCTACCTCTTATTTTCCCCAACTTCTTCTCATGTCATTTAAAATACTTGCCCTGATTTTTCTTATTTTCTCACGATCCCACCCCGGTTTTCCCATCCGAAACTCCCCTTTGACTACCTCCTTCAGCTTCTACCTTTCTCCAGCCATCACTTCTTCTCTTCTACTCAATCTCAATTATCATCATTTTCACTGATTTCATTTCACTTCACTTCATTTCACTTCATCTTATTTACATCCTCTTGTTCCCCTTATTTCTACGAATATTAAATTGGGAGAAATTATATTTCAATCAAAAGGGTACAAATTATATGGAGTGTAATTATATATGTATCTGCATTTTACCACGTATTGCGTTTAATGGTTAAATTATTAACCTTACACTCTAAACTAGATAAGGAAAGTAGTCAAGAAATGATATCAATACGATAGATTCAATTTGTCTAGCATTTCCACGATTCACCTCTTAATGTTTAAACAATTTCGATTCTTTTATACAATTTTTTTCACAAAATTTTAAGTCAGTACCTATTTTGAGTTTTACTAGTTACCCAATAACTTAAGTCAAAAATCAACGCAGGATATTTATTTTATTTTTAATTATGTTATAACATTTTGTTACGTCACTACTAATAATTAATTTTCCTTGAATTTTACGAGAAATACGTATCATTTTGGAAGGTACTTATAATCTAAAGGAATCTGCATTATCAGCAGAAATAGTTACCATCAATCAGTGCAGATATGCTTATACCCACCGTCAAAATTAAAAACAAAATTGTCACTTAGGATAACTCTTCAAATAACAGAAAAAACTTTAATTCTTTTATGGACCAGATGGAAAATAAATTTTAATAAATTTTCAAGTAATATTTTTTAATACAAAAATTTGATTTTAAGACTGATAATTTTTCCTATGATTTAAGAATAATTTAAAAATGTAAAATATTTCAAAAAATTGTCAACAACACGTTGATTTTTAAGATATCTCAAAATATTTAATTCTAATAGAAAATTTCGAATGGGACTTTATAGCAAAATTTTAAGAGAACTAAATTAGTATGCTGAAGCGTTTTTTTGGTTTAGAATTCATTTATCTGGTTTCAAATTTAACTGTTTGATACAAGCTGGGGTGTTCGAGGGGAACCGTTGCTTCTTGCTGGGACCGGTTCGAAGGGAACCGAGGTCTGGACTGCAGCTGCGATGTTTGTTCTGGAAGCCGGTTCGAGGCTGATGAGGAAAGGAAAAGGGAAAAGGAGAGGAAGGTCGACCTGGTCTAGAATCATAGGTCTCGTCTTAGAGCACCCTCGACGCGAGGGCGTTTGGATGGAGGAGTCACCGGAGAGAATGACTGGAAGGTGTGGAGGAAAGTGGGGTTGAGAGGTCTAGGTGAGGTAGCGGAATGCGGGAACCCGGAGGGATGACGACCCAGTGATCCCAGATCTGAAACGAGATGCGGTCCAATCCTAT
>NC_046661.1:141901091-141902234 GCF_010883055.1 Belonocnema kinseyi | reverse complement strand
GTTTAACTCTTTCATTGAAAACTCATATTTTTCGCTTAAAAATTTCAATTTTTTGTAGATAATTCGTCTTTTTTACTTTAAAATTAAATAATTTCTTCAAAACTTCATGTATTTTGTTTATGATTTGTCTTTTTCTGTAGATTATCAATTTTTTTGGTCGAAAATTCATCTGATTGGTCGAAAATTTAACAACTTTGTTTAAAATTAATTCTTTCTTTAAAAAATTATTTATCTTTATCTGAAAATGTGACTATTATATGATTGATTAAAAATTAATCGTGTATATTGGTTAAGTTGGAAAATCGTTTTTTTTTTTGTATAGAACATTAATCTTCTTGGTCAAAAATTCACCTTTTCCCTTGAAAATTTAACAATTTTGTTGAAAATTTGTTTTTTTGTTTTGTTCAATTCAACTTTTTAGCACAATTTTTATCTGGAAATTGTACTATTCCATTTTTGTTTGAAACTTTACCCTGTACATTTTTTTAAAATACCAATTATTTGATAGAAAATTAATTTATTTTGTTAAAAAGTAAACTTTTGGGTTGAAAATTGATTTATTGTGTTAATTAGATTTTATTCCTAAAATTAAAAAAACTGCAAAATAAAAAAATTGCCTTAAAATCGTCCTGATACCTTTTTTTTAATTTCTAAAATCTTTTCAAATACTCACTTAAAATTAATTTTTCAAACTAAAAAATCATTTTCAATTTTTTTAGCAATCACAACCATTTTTGTTATATTTTTGGAATATTTTACAATTCTCAAAAGCTTTTTTTTAAATCTGCAAAAATCTACATCGTGTTTCAAATTATTTAAAATAATTTCAAGTTTTAAATTAATTTTGAACATTATTCGAAATTAAAATTGTAGCGTTCAAACTTAAAATTTAGCTCATTACCATTTTTAACAAATCAAGGCTTTTTATTTCTAACCACTCTGTTCAAATTTTTTACTTTTTAATTGTTGTTTATAATGGCTTGTCCCAGATCTGATTTTTTTATTTCAAAAAATCTCTGATCAAATTCAGAAATACATACAATTATTATTATTATTGCACCATTAAGCCATTTCCCTTTCGGGGTAGGCGTGACTCACTCGGCAGGGGAAAGGAGTAGTGTGTGGATGGGATAGAGATTTTTC
>NC_046661.1:141895063-141900991 GCF_010883055.1 Belonocnema kinseyi | reverse complement strand
CGCGCGCAACTCAGTCATTTACAGCGTCTCCTACTATATTCACACGGACATAGCCCTGTCATAGGATTGGACCGCATCTCGTTTCAGATCTGGGATCACTGTGACGACCACCGATCTTACGATGGCCTTAGGTGCCGAGGAGGAGGAAAAAGGAGTAGGACGGTCTTCCACGTGGTAATGAGCCTGGAGGGCATCGCGGAGGGCAGCGAGGCGGCGACGGATGCGGGTGGCGACCGGCAGGGGAGCGTTTCTGCCCGTGCCCAGGCTGTTTTTCAAGCTTACCGGCCCCTAGGAGTAAGGGAGAGAAACAGATTTCGGGGGAGACGGAGCTGCAGGAGATTATAGGGCTCTGAAGAAGTAGAGTGAGAGAAAAGATTTCGGGGAAGACGGACTGTTTGCAAACTTACCGGCCCCTGAAGTTCAAGAGAAAGATGTCGGAAAAGACGAAGCTGTTTTCAAGCGTGTCGGCCACTGAAGGGAAGAGAGAGAGAAAAGAGTTCGGGGAAGACGGAGCTGCAAGAGCTTACCGGCCCCTGAAGATAAGAGAGAGAGGGAGAGAGAGATGGTAGAGGAGTCAGGATGACTTGGAGGTTGATAAGGAGTTTGCAGGATACTGGGGAAGCAAGGTGACTGGGAATAAAAATAAACTGGGAATTGTCTTTTGATTGTAAAGCACTCGTTTACTCAAGAAAAGAACTAATACAAAACAAGGCCGGCAGCTTCCAGGGGACGGAGGTTATCCGACTGGTTGCTGGAGTAAGAGTGCGTACTCTCGCCTGTACGCATCCCTTTTTATTTGCGGTGGCCGAGAGGCGGTCCGGCCGTCAATTGGACCGGTTCTCTCGGCCAATCGTCTCGTGGACGGAGGGGTGCAGCGACTGCCCCGTACATCCCTACCTTTGCGAATGTTGAGGGCGTCGCTCGGTTTCGTGTTCCGTTTACGGAACGGAATACGAGTGTCGGAAATTTAATTAAAAGCGAAGAATTTGCATAAAATACGAAGATATACAATTTTAGATGAAAACAATAGTAAAAGAAAGAGAAGAAAAATAACTTCCCGGAATAATACGCGACATAATATTAAAAGACAAAAATATATATATTCTTAGACACTATTTGTTATTAAAAGATGAAATCCTACTCGCGAGTAATAATATAAAAGGAATACGCAAAATACACAAGAACGTTCCGGAAAGTATTAAAATTAAGCAACGGCTCTTTCTTGTTTTCTAACCCTATGTGACTAAAAGAAAAACTAGGGAAAACAATAATTAATAATTCAACATTTTAAATAAAACGGGGTTTCTGATTTACGTATCCAATACGTGGTTGGCGACGGCTCGCCGCTTCCCACGCCGAGGAAGAATGTGAGGAAAAGAGAGAGAGAGAGGTGCTACGCATCGTGAGTCATACTCACTGGCCTGGCGCGTGATGGGGAAGTCTTCCATCACAACTGCGCCAGGTGTACCTTCCGAAGGTACCAAATACGTAAAAGAATCGTATTTCAGAGAAAGTAAGGTCGTTTTAGTTACCACTCTAAAGCAATTAGGTCAGAAGGTTTTCCCAGCCTGGTTTATGTTTTGTAAACACAGACGGGGTTTCATTCCTGACAAATTAGTTTAGAGTGGCTCTCAACTACGGGGACTGTATCATGTTTTTCTTTTTTTTTTTTGTTGAAAATTCCTGTGTTTTGTGTAAAATTTGTACATTGTAGAAATTTTGTCTTTATTGTAGAAAATTGCTCTTATCAGTTCAAAACTTCTAAAATAAAAATTGATTTTTTTTGTTGAAAATTTAGTTTTGTAGTTGTTTAAAATTTCAACTCCTAAGAAAGCATAGTATTTGTGAAAAATTTAATAAATTGCTTGAAAACTTAAATATTTTTAAAAATTTTTTGTTTTTGGGTATTGGATTTAACTGTTATGAAACAGTAATCACATTTACTTTAAAATTCAACTATTTTCCCAAAAATGAATTATTTTTTCCTTGAAAATTATATTTTTCAATTTTATTTTGTATGTTTATTATTCTTTTATTGTTCAGAATTCTGGTATTTTCTAAAAAATTCATTTACTTGCTCTAATATTTATCCTGCTAGTTAAAAATATACTTCTTTCTTGAAAATTTTAACTATTTTGTTGAAAATTCGTCTGTTGTTGTGGAAAATTAATCTTTCGGGTTTAATATTAAATTTTGTTTTTGAAAATTGACACTATAATTTTAAAATTCAGCTGTTTGTTGAAAAACTCATTATTTTCATTGAAACGTTTATATGTAATTTCGTTGATTTTTTTTTCTTGAAAGTTGAACTATTTTCTTAAAAATTCGTCTTTTTCAGTATGGAATTATTCTCATTAGTCATATCCAAATAATAAAGGCATCATTTAAACTTTTCAATATCGCTGCAAATGATTACAATTTTTTTTACCACGCATTCATTTTTCAGATATATCCACGGATTTTTTTTATTTTAACTTTAAATTGAGGTGAAAACCCGTGAAGAAGTTTTGGTGGGGCGTCGGTCGGGCCCCAATTAGGAAAACTGTGTCGCCGATAGGGTAATCTGTCTAGATCCAGATCGTGAATGAAACTTCCTACTCGACAGGGGCCGGAACTGGGCTTCGAAAATGGGGGCCCGATGTGGCCCCTTAAACATTTTTTTCTATAGGAATGTAAATTATTTTCGTGCAGTTTGAAAGGAACAAATGAAGTCGGACGTCCTTAATCTCAAATGTCACTAGTTTCGTAATATATGAAATTCGACATTGACAATATAAATATCTTAAGACTGTCTTAAAAATATTCCAAAAACAGTTAACAATTTTTAGATATTTTAAAAATTCATATTGTTGTTATCATTTTATAAGTTTAATAAAGTTTTCATACAGTTTAAGTTCAACTGCTAAAAATGTTGCAGTATTTCTGTGATTTTTCATATTTAACGTAAATTTTCTCGAAAACTATCACTCGAAAGTAAAAACATATTCAACATAAAATTTGTGTTATTCAAAAATCTACCATTTTTATTTTAAACTTTTTTGTACATTTTTTGCAGGTATAAGAAATAGCACTAACAATTCTGTGCTTCCGAACTCGCAATGTGCTTTTTGCTTTGAAATTTTGAGTTCGATGTAAATAAAAGAATATTACGGTGACAACAGAAAACTTAAGATAGTCTTGTCTAACCTAACCTAATCCGGCCCGACGTAGTCCCGACGCGAGCCACACCATCTGCCCCCTTGCGGCCACATGTGGAAAATCCGATCGTGCCCAGATCGGAAGTTAGAAATGAGTTAGGCCATTTCTGTACGAGAATTGGAATTCTTATCGAATCCTTACAATTTCTTTAATTGGATTATATTAAAATTAAAATTATTTCAATATTTAAAAAAAACGCACCTTTTCTTCTTTCACTAGCTGCTTTTGAGTAGAAACCGGAAAAAAATGTGTATAATATAGTGCAAAATTAATAACAAGAGTACTTTAAAGTTTTAGTAGCGTTGGAATAGATATGAGAATATTGCGATAATGCGTACATTTTTTAGAAGTAAACAGTTTTATTGCACATTAAATTTAACCGAGATTAAGAATTTTAGAAAAAAGTCGTCTATTTTTTGCGCATTCTTTTTATTACGCCTAAATTTATCAGAAGTACACAATTCTATTGTAAAATTGTATAGAAGAAACCGATGTATTCCGTTGCAGCAATTTAAAAAATTATCAAACTCACGACTTGCACATAGATGGCAAAAAAATAAAAACCAATTTTCATTACGCACATATTTTTTTAATGTTAACTTTTCAATGTACATAAAATTTTATTAGAAAAATTCGAAGTACACGTTTGCAGAAATACACGACTTTAAGATAGATTTGAAACTTTTGAGAAACTAATTCTTTCATTTTTTTGTACCTTTGGAATTAACCAAAAACATAAAAAAATTTACTGAAAAATTGTATTTACGCCGGAATAAATTAAAAACAATTTTAATCACAGAAGTCTAATATAAGAAGTATCCAATTTCAACATTAAAAATTTCCTACAATAATATAAATTAAATATCTACACAAGAAATTGACAATTTTTCGAAAAAAAATCCTAAATATTTTTCAAAAACGTTCCAAAAATCATTTTCACGAAAAATGACCCGTCCCATTGCCAGATCGGGCAGAGTTTGGCCCAAATCAGGCTATCTAAATGGGGCCAGACTCGAAATGAAACGCGATGCCCGATCGGGGCCCAAGCGCTGCGCCCAGAGATAACCATGCCTGGCCCCGATCGGGCCCATATTAATTTATTTTGCTTATTATTAATTAAAAGGGATTTTTAAATAAAATAATATTAAAATCGAATATATCACCTCCTTAACTGAAATTTGAGAATATAAATATCAGGTTATCTAACAGATCGCGATATGAAAAGATTGGAGTATGTCAGACACTTTTTTTTCGAGCAAACGGAAAAAGTCAAACGATGCAATATAACAGTCAGCATTTGTGTATGATAAACCATTTAAGTATTTTGCAATATATTTTTGGTTTCAATTTCTAAATTGAAGCTGCTTTCAATTTCTATATTGACCTTAATTGTGGAAAGTTATTTTGAAATACGTGGATTATAATATCTCACTGGCGCTTTAAGTTATTTTTACAAAAGCAAATATAAATAAGAATATATAAATAATAATTGAAATATTTTCGACGCTTGACACTTTACATTGAAACTTGGGCGATTTGAAGTCAACCCACTTTAGTCCTCGAAATTCATGGAGCGCCATCTACTGGCAAGCTTGGCTATTAAGCTTCAATTTTTGTTTATTCCGGCCACTTGAAATTCACTCACCGCAACTAAAATTTGAAATTGTCAGGCTTAAATATGGCAACCTATCAAAATTGCAACCTTTTTTCTCTTTTATTTTACATTATTCAATGCTAAAACTTTTTAACTTCATTCTTTTTGCAATAAAAAGAAGAAAAGTTTAGTAGAATTATTGCACATTATTGCTGTACTCATTTTCAACATGTACTTCACAGCCAGTTGGCCCTTTAGGACAAACAGCAACGTCACTCAGGGCCAATTCCCCCAACTGTGGTTAAATTCATGATTAACTAATCGTGATTATTTTTTAATCAGGGTTTTAATCCTAATTAACTTTTTGCGCGTTCCTTGTGTAACGGTGATTCTGATTGGATGATTTCAAACTTGTATTTGCGCGAAAAATATACTTTGATTACACACGAACGATGCGAGGCGACGTGTTTTTGTTTATCCGCATCAGGCTGGGTCGACTCCCATGGGCGCGTTTGACCACTTATAGCGACACTAGCGCAATCTACAATGAGGTGGAAAACTAAAGCGTATCCATGTGTTCGTGCACGTAAATGTGTATATTATTTGAATGTGTTGCATGAATTAAAATTAGAGAAAATAAACGAATTAATTCAAAATTATACAAATTTAAGACGAAAAATGCGTAAATACTGTTTCCTGTACCATTTTTCGGCATAAATTTGTACAACTTTGCAATAATTCTCCAGTAAATGAAGGATTACGTAACACATGAAATGTAACCTTTTTCAATATTTTATTTATTCGCATTATAATAGAGAAGTGAAATCAGTGACATCCTGGCACAGAACAAACATTTCAATTTCTTTAACTTTGTTTATTTTTCAATGTCCTGATTTCACTGATTTCACTTCATACGGTGAAACACAACTTTTTTGAACTTAGCAAAATTTGAAGTTTCTTGACGAAAACATAACCTCAACGAACATTAGAATGGCGGTGCCAAGATATTTTAAGAAAATAGTATCCCTACTTATGCTGTAACAAGCCGACAGTCTTTTACCGCGCGAAAATTCAAATATTTTAGATTTAATAAGAGAATAATTAATAAAAGTATGAAAAATAAGATTTCTATAATT
>NC_046661.1:141872658-141894963 GCF_010883055.1 Belonocnema kinseyi | reverse complement strand
TTCGTCGTCGATTTCATAATACATCTTCTCATGGGAAGAGAGTACGTGACTTCACGCTTGGCCGATTATTGAGATAAAGTCCAGGCGCACACATTGTTTATGGTATCCTTCGGAGAACCGACTTCTCGGAGGTCTTATTAATCGTCTCAACCAAAATCAAACAACTCTCTAATCGGTTCTTTTTTAACGATCTAATGTCGCCAATTGTATATCTAATATAAGATTTATATATCCTGCAATCAAACCTGCTATATCCTATGTCTAAATAATCATAGCTGAGTTACATTAATATTCCTTTCAAGAAATTGCGCTTAATCTAGTGTATACATTTATTCGTTTACAAGAAACGATTATCATTTCAAACATTTCCATGTCGATTCGACCGACTGTTGTTTGCCAATCTTTTCTTCGAAATAATACTTAAATTCTGAATTCAAGACTCGCTTTTCAAATTTGAGTTTCTTTTTATTCAAACTGAAACCGCGAATTTGCGTCACTGACTGTGCTGTTCCTAGCAGCGAGAATGCGAATTATATCCGCTCATTACAATGCCTCTACAGTAGAGCCATCTACAAGGAGGTGGATAACTACAAAAGTATATATGATCACACGCGTCCATGGGAGTCGACCTAGCCTGATCCGCGTCGTTTTCAAATAAATGGACAGGAATTAATTATCGGGTGAAATAGAATATCAGTTTTGTGAGCATAGTGAGAAAAAGTATATTTTTTTAATATGGCACAAAAGTTAGCTGACGAAAGTATAAAATATGTGCAAATACTTCCGTATATGTGTAGATTTTGGATCATTTTTTGAACTTGTTCCTTTCTAATCACAAAAATTGACATTTGTAGAGTAGAAAAGGAAAGAGGGGGACAAATTTTACAAACCCAGAGAAGCAGATGCTTACCACGATAGTTCAAAAATATAAAAATATTGTGAAAAATAAAAGAACATAGGCTGTTACCACCAAACAAAAAGCTCAAGCTTGGGAGAAAATTTCCCAAGATTTCAACGCGAAGGGAATTTCTCCGGAACATCGTCTCGCCGACAAAGTGAAAGTTTTGTGGGACAATCTAAAACGAAATTCCCGAAAGTATTTCAGCAATTTACGCGAAGAAACTTTTAAAACCGGTAAAGTAAAATTGTAAGATTATTAATTTGCTAGTAATTGCTTAGAAATTCGTAGTAATTTTAAATATATATTTTTTTTTAAATTTTAACAGAAAATAATGCCGAGGTGACAGGAAGCTTTGACGGGATTTATGAGGAGATTCAAATTGACCAAATTTCTATTTTGCAACCAATAATCGAAGAATCTGAGGTATATATTTTATATTTTTAAAAATATGTTTCTAAAGATAAATTTGTATAAAACCGCACTAAATTATAAAAACAATTATGTCATTTTTTTATACAATTTGCAAAAACTTTAGGCTGGGACAAAAAAGTTGGAAAAATTAGCATGATTCGATTTGAATGATGCATGAAAAAAAGTATATGAGTATTCTGATGAGCTGATGTAATTCTATAGAAATTTAAGGTTAAAATGAGCCTAAGAACATCGTTAAATGTTAATTATCTTAAAAGTTGTGTGCGATTTAAAAAATCATTGAAATGGCCAAAATCCCTGTGATCATTTTTGATCTAATTTTTATAACTTTATGTTAGAAAGAACAAAATTCAAAGACAGGTGGTCTCTAATTTTGATTTTTAATGATGCCTCTTAGGACTTCAAATTTGCATAGGAAAATGCATAGGAAAAAGTGACTTTATGGTATTTTTCGAATAATTGTTCAGGGTTAGGGAAAATTTCACTATATAGACCGATACTGTATTATATAATATTAGAGTGGTCCAAAATTTCAATTTCCGGGGAAAGAGAATCCGTTATTTTTTTTCGAAATTCGAATATTAACACGTGCGACCGGGCACTTCAAAATCCCATTAAATTAATATGGGGAAATTTTGAATTTTCGAGAAATTGAACTTATGTTCCAGGGTTTCATCGAAACTACCTTTGTACTTTTAATTGTTACTTTTTAGCAATAATTACATAATTTTTATACATTTCTTTTAATGTTTGATAAATTTCTATTTGTTTAAACAATATTTATTTATTTAAGCAGCTTTTTTTTCGATAACTGAAAAAATAAATAAAATAGAACACATTCAATTATGTTTCTGATTGTGTAGTGTACATAAAGTATACATGAACCATTTTTTATTACTTTAAACAAATGTAAATTGTTTCAATAAATACTTTTCCAGAATAATTTAAAAATCGTAGTTAATTGTATGTGTTTTATTACACTTTTTTAGTTATCGCAAAATAACTGTTTAAGCAGATAAAAATTGTTTAAACAAATAGAAATGTGTCAAACATTAGAAGAAATGTATCAAAATTATGTAATTATACAACAAAAAGTATCATTCGACACCAATTTAAATTAGAAGTTTTAAAAATAGACATGAATAATTATTCAAACATTTAAATAATGTTTTTAGAAAAATATACTACTCCAAAAAAAGGACAAAATATTGCATTTAAATAAAAAATATGATTATTTTTTACGTTTTTTGGGAATAAATAATTGTTTAAATAATTAACATTTTCAAAGCAATTGAAAATTGTTTCAAAAGTCATGGTGAATATTCAAATTGTCCATTAGTAATTATTTGTATGAAAAAGACGACGGAAATAGCTAAAAAGTAACAATTAAACGTAAAAATGTAGGTTTTGCCTGTTGCGTTGACTCAGGAGTGTAGTATTGGATCCAGGTTTCATCCATGGTTATGAATCGGCGCAAAAACTCGATCGGCTTACGCGAAAATAATGCCAAATTCTGCTGGAAAGTTGTCACACGAATTCGTTTTTGGTCCACTGTGAGCAAACACGTTCCAATGATATGCCTACAGCATTAGCTACCTCTCTCAATTTCACTTTGGGATCATTCAACATCATATCATGGATTTTTTGGACATTTTCTGGTGTAGTCACCTCTTTTGGGCGCCCAGGTCGTTCAGCATCAACTGTGCTCGTACGGCCACAACGAAACTCGGGAAACCACTTATGAATCGTTCCAATCGACGGTGCAGAGTCCGGGTAATACTTATTCAGCTTGGCCTTGGTCTGGGATATCGTTTTCTTGCGAAGATAGTAGTGTTTGATCAAAACTCGAAACTCAGATTTTTCCATATTAAAAAAACTCGGAGGTTAGTCGCTTCTCAGTGCTGTAACTTGTAAATGCGTAAACATAAATGGCTGAAGTTTTAACAGGTGTCATTTGAAGGATCAAGCTTGACGAGAATGGTTCACATTAGTGAATACTAATGCCATCTCTTAGAATTTTCAGGTACTTATCAGACTGCCTAGTAGTTTGCGACGCGTTAAACAATCTTTTAGCATCACATTGAGGATTTTGTAATGGGGTTATGAGATATGGTTTCAATGCACAAACTTTATCTGAAAAAGATTAATCCATCACCAAATACTCCAGCTTACAATCGAGCACGTAGTCTGGAGTTTAGGAAAATCGTCAAATCATGAGCTGCTCCCGGCCAACGTCCAACAATACTTGTCAATTTCAAGTGAAAATCACAAGTGGCATGTACATTTATAACGAAGTAGCCTTTCTTATTCCGAAACACTTCTGCATCTCCAGATAAATGATCAACAATCAAAGCACAATTCGGTGAACACTGGTTTTACTAACTCCAGAGAAATCTTCAGCAGAAATGAAACACCAGCCAGTTGCATAGTACGGAGAGCAAGAAGGAGTTGTATTCGTGGCTCAAAAGCACGGTTTCTGAATTCGAGTTTGAGAATATTGTAAATAAATACACAAACTGTTTGAAAAATGATACCTGCTATACTTACCATTGTGTAGCATGTAGCAAATCGTGTTTAATTTCGACAAGCAGCGCTTCAACGTACTTTTTCGACAAACGAAATCGTAATAGTGAAATCGAAAACAACAAAAGATTCAAAATAAGTGATTCGTTCTTTAAATACTCAGGGCGGTATCTCGTATCCAAAGTCATCTTCATCATGAGATAAAGATAAAATATCGTTATAAATTCCATCCATATTTCACACTATCCTGTCACACTACACTTGAACTTCAACTTTGAGGTCATGTTGATTCCCGGCATACGAACCGCGCGAAATTGTGCGTCTACATATGAAAATCAAATTAGGAATAGGTTTTTCTTAATCTGAGAAAGATTAAGTAATATTTTCACTCGAATAAAAAAAACTATGGGTCTTAAGAAGAAAATAGTCTGAAGCAAATTCTTGAATCTCTTTTTGAGTTTAAAACTCTATCTTAAATTTTTTTCTAATTAGTATAGTTTTATTTTTAGTATAGTTTGGCTGGAAAATAAATATTTTATGGTTTTAAAAGAATTTCTGTCTTTTCTTTACAGGTCTTGAATCAGTTTTCTAAACATCAATTCATTTGGATAAAGCTGCGTTGTCGCAGACAACATTTGTCTTATGTCTTATGGCTATCCAATTTATTTCCAGTTTCTATTTATTCTAAATTCGCTATTATAGTAAAAAATTCGAGTAAATTCAAGCAACATTTAATTGACTTGAAGGAATTCGAAAAGAATTTAAGCTCTCAAAGCTTGGACGAATTATAGATTTTTAAAGATTTTAAAAAATAGGCTTTAATAGCTTTAAAAGAATATCGAACAGTTTCAAGATAAAAGATAAATGTTCTTAAATTGCTTGGAAAGTTTCATCAAATATCTCTTGATTTCTATTAAACATCTTGAAAATTCCTAAAGATCTTTTGAAAAGACTCGAACTAATTCGAATATTTAGTAAAATCCTATAAAATAAAAAAATGCTGTAAAATCCTTTGTAAAAAATGTAATGCACTCCGAAACCTTTTTTCAGTTTTCTTAAGAAGCTTTTACAAAAATTATATTTATACAAAATTTAAAAACAACTGATACGCTCTAATAAGCACAATTTTCTAGACCTTCCACTTAGAGACTCAAAATAGGGGCCTAGTTTTTTTTTTATTTTGATGTTACACATTCTATCTTTCTGTAAATAATGAAAATATTTTACGGAATTACAAAATAAGGAAAATGAGTGAAATAATTAAACTTATTTTTTTGTTCTATAATACTTCGATTATGTAGTACTTCATTAGTTTTTAAAAACACTATTACTCTTTTATAATATTTTTATTATAATAATAACTCAGTTTAACTGATAAAATACCGTTCTGTTTTGCAAGATTTCAATAAGAATATAAGGCAAAAAGAAATAATTACACCTCAGCGAAAGAAATTTAAGAGTGTATGAAAAGAATATTTATTGACGAAAGATTAACAAAACTTAAGTGGAAGAAGGTGGGAGGATGGTCGTGGAGGCTAAAGCGAAGGCTTTGGATCCACTCCGTCGGCTTGTGGTTCAATTCCCGCCTCGCACTCTGGAGAAAAAGTTTCTCTAAGTACTTAAAAAGCTGTTGCTTTTCATTTTAATTTACATACAGAAAACATAGGATTTGTTGACAAATAAAAAAAAGTTATTATGTGTATTCATTAATTCAATAACTCGGTTTGGAAATTTTGATCGGGGGCTGGCCATTTTATGGCTGGAGAGCCCAACTTTAAGCCGGGATCTGGCCGGGGATCCCGACCGTGGCCCGGACAAGATATTGCTGCTATACTAGATTTGAATAATTCGGGTTTAAATTGTATGAAGAGCATCTGTCTCTGAATTAGGCTATCAACTTGATTCTTTTTTACTGTAAAATTAGAGCATATTAATATATGAAATTCCACACGCCCAGCACATAGACAAAATTAACTATTTTCGCGTAGTCGTTGAGAGAAAAAAGGTATTTAAAAAATAAATATTAAATGATTGCGAGTATATTGACTTTAAATATTATATTACAAATAAAATTTCTAACGCTACGGGGTATCGAACCTAACGCCTAGCAGTTGGGAGTGCTAACCACTGCGCTAAACCGACAAGTTGAAACTCTTTGAAAAAGCCATCCTCATAAGCTACACTTTAGAAAAGATAAAGTACCAAATTTTAAGTTCTCTTTTTCTAATTATTTATTATTATGCGACGTTATGTAAATACAAAATACACGAACTTTTAACAGGAATATCAATAAAATACTTTTTAAATAAATAATTTAAGTCTATTACAATTTTTCTTCTCGTGATATTTTGTTTTTTCCCGTTGTAGACTATTTTAGAACTTTTTACAATGACAGGAAATGTCATTTTTATGAGCATTTAAAATTTTTAACGACGGAACTCAACAAAGTAGTTTAACTTTCAAGCCGGAAAATGAATTTTGTGGACGAAAAGACAAGTTTTCAAGAAACTAAAATTCTTCAATCAAATGTACTCTATAAGAAGGGCCAAGCTTATGTTCTCCAGTTAGTTCTAATCTTGCTTGACGACTGGAATCTTGTACATTTAGTCGAAAGACTTAATAAAGAAATACCAAATTGCTTAGAAGCAAATCGGTTACTTTAAAAAAATACAAAGATAGATTTTCTGTCCATAACATTTCTGGCGATTCCACCCGGATAGTCCTCCATCTATATTAATTTCCACACAAAAAATTAGACAATCAAAAGAGGATTATCCAAGTTACGAATTTTTGGAAACATCCCGGTCTTTCTCTACAAAAAAGTCCGTGAACCAAAATTTCCATTCAGAATTTCATGAAATTCTACAAGAATTCCGGACTTTCTCCACGAAAAGACCGTTATTCAAGAACCGAATTTAATTATTGAAACTAATATCTGAATTAACTAGGGTATTATACGACGTAAACCAATTAGAATGCGATTCTTAAAAAGGGAAATTAAAAAGGTACTTAACAAACCGCCGTAACAAACCTAGGAAGTCACATCTCAAATTTCTTTTCAGATTTCAAAATATTTTTTCATAATCATTCAAAGAAGTGTGAGATGCACAAATTTGATGCATGGTGTATGTTAATTTATTTGATAGTTTTTGAAAAAAACACTAAACAGCGTTCTCATGAAACACTATTTTTACAGTATATTTTTTAATCATTTCACAATTTTTTCGGTAATCATATAGTACTTGTTCAGATTTAGACAATTTGTATTGAAATATTTTGTATTAGACTCTTAGTTTAATTTTCACAAAATTCGAAACACATAGACGTACACTCGCTCATACAGACGTGAAAGGATTGTATTTAACCGAGAATTTATTTCGAATTGTATAAAAATTAAACAAATAGTCTCATTGGAAGAATTTTAAAGGAAATTATCTTCGTCTCAGCGAGTACTATACGATTTAAAAAAAGAGTTAAATGAAAAAAAATATACAGAAAAAATGGTTTTTCATTCAAATGCTATTTTATTGTTTTTCTCAAAAACTATCAATTAAGGCCATGTGATGAGTATAACAACTGATCAAGTCAGCCCTAAGATTAATATTTTTTCACTCATATTGAAAAAGAAAGGTTTAAATGACGCGGAAATTTTTTCGGGAAATGTTAATAAATAATAAAGGATCGTTTGTAGCCTTGCAAAGAGTTGTAGGAAGAAAAAAGTTTATTTATGCAAATAATGATTATCGACGGACACATTTAGATTTCGCAGTGAAATTTGACTTTTGACTTTCTCTGACGTTAATCATGCGATCTGTTTTACCGACCGACCCCTAGAAGTTCGAAGTTGTCTACTCGCTGCGCTAGTGCTGCTTTCACACAGCTTATTCCAGACTGATACGTATTTCAGACCAAATATGTTTATTTTAATTTCAAGTGCAAACATTAGTTTTTGCATTATTTTTGCATAATTTTCGTAAGCGATTTTTGTTGTTTTGTCTCACTTTGATAAATATAAACAGGGTTTGACGACAGCACGGTCGGTATTTCTCCAAAATAGTAATTAAAATTTTTTTTTTACTTTTCTAATTATTTAGGACCAGACACACATTCTTGCACGCCTTCTATTAATTGTGCCAAATTTTTAGCAGGATATCTCATTCTGTGTGGACGTAATTTGGAAGAGAAAACTTCCACTGGTATTTTCTTCCAAAAAAATTTTTTCTCAAAATTTCCACCGAAACAAAGCAGAGACATGGACTTTCTTATCTCATCTTTCATTTTCCAAACTTTTAGAGCGATACCTAATTTCGTTTAGATGTAAGTTAGGAAAGAAAAATTGAAGACCAGTTTTGGTCACGTGACCCTCTTGTCATATGGCCTTAAATCAGCATACACCATTATTCAAATTTGTGCATATCACACTTCTTCAAATGATTATGAAAAAATATTATGAAATCTGAAAAGGAATTTAGGATGTGACTAACATTCATAGAACTTTTATAGAGCTGATATTTTTTAATTAAACACAAAAAATATTAAATATAAAAAAAGGCGCCGGGAATTTTCTGTGTGCACCCGATATATTTGAAATCAGGAGAACATTCTGCACAAGTAAAATTATTAAATCATAAGGATATAAAATGGACACAAACTCTTCTCTTCGGATCTCAGGATATAACGTTCGGTCAAAGGAAACCAGTAGTTTTTTTTCCAAAATTAAAAAGCACAAAATTTTTTAATGTAGTACGAAATTAGCACAAAATTAGCACTAAATTATGCAATATTAGAAAACAGTAATTTTGCATTATTTCACGTGTGGTAGTATCAGCTTAACATTCGGCTAAAGGAAACCAGTAGTTTTTTCCAAAAAATTGAAAAGCCAAAAATGTTGAAATGTGGTACAAAATTAGCACAAAATTAGCACTTAAGCCAGCTCAATGTTAAGCCAGCACGACCACAAGTTTTTCCAACAAATAAAAAAGCACAAAATTTGTTAATGCAAAAAGTAGCAAATAGATTAAGAGAAGAAAATTTAAAACTACAGCCTGATAAATGCGGATTCTTATTCACAGAAGTAATTTGTCTCGGACATGTCATTGATAAAAAAGGAGTTTGGTCAGATCCAAGAAAATTAGAAGCAGTTAGAAATTTTCAAATTCCGAAAAAACATAAAATAAGTCATTGGACTTGCAGGATATTATAGAAAATCCATCGAAGCCTTTTCAAATATAGCAGCCCTATTCGGTAAATTATTAAAAAAATATGTAAAATTTAAATAGAGAGAAGCTCAACAAAAAGCATTTCATAAAAAGGCCGACGCCCTATCCAGAAAACCGACAGACAATGTCGAGAAAATCAATGACACTGAATCATTTGTTGCAAATCATATATATTTAACAAATTCTGACAAATTATTTAGGTAAGAAATACGAAGTCCTGAAAAAATATTAAATCAAAAAATAAGAAATCCTAAAATATTATCAAAACAAGAAAGACGAAATCCTAAAGAATTATTAAATCAAGAAACATGAAATCCTTAAGAATTATTAAATCAAGAAATACGATATCAAGAAATAAGAAATACTAAAGAATTATTACTTATTCCCATAATAGGATATTTAAAAAATTAAGTTTAAAGAAACATGAAAAAAATCAACAAAATTATTAATGAAAAAAATGTATGATTTTCCTATGAGCATATACTCGACAATTTTGAAGAAAGCATTTATATTCCAGATGTAAGAATATTAAAGGAAATAAGACCAATAATTACGAATCTTTTAAATGAATTAAATAGCAATGAAGAAAGAAATAAAATTAATAAGTCAAATGAGCAAGAAGAATTTAAATGGAATAATTACTGCACTTGAAGATAAAAACGAAGAAAGCTTAAGAAAACAAAAAGATGAAAGAAAATATGATAATGAAGAAAATTTAAAAGAAAATAGTTATAATGAAGAAAACTGTGATTTAAAGTATGACAATTGAAATTATTCTAAAGATAAATTTAATTGTGGGTATTATAATAATGAGATAGATAATAAAATGAATGATACGAACAAAAAACACGATACAGATAATAACAAAGAAAAGGAAAATACAACACTTCAAGATGATTTTGAAAATCCAGCCCATTTAATCCAAATAAAAGTATTGTGAAGTGTCGTGACAAAATGTCTGTGAGAAAATATAATTATGTAATATTTTAAAACCATCGACGGTAAACTTCGAGATTTTGGTTTAATTATTCTCGAAAAACTGACCCAGGAAATCTCAAACATGGAGATTTCATGAAAGCAGACGAAGTAAAATTTTCCATAAAACTCAGAACTTCTCACGAGAGTGACAATGTATAAAGTGCTGAAGTTATATTATTCAGTTTTCGTTGAATTTTGTACCTTTTTTCAAAAATAATGATTTTAAAACGATGCTGCATTCCTATTCCATTATTGAAGGTTAATGCATGAATTTGAAGATGAATAAATTTTCAACAACTCCTCTAAAATCTATTCAGGAAACATGAAAATTGAATTCACATAATTTAGGAGAAAAAACGAAAAAGCGAACAGAAATAAATCTTTAACGATTTGTCAAATCAAAATGTTTCTAAATTTCAGATTTTAAAGTAATTTTCCAACTGGAAATCAAAATGGTTTTGACCTTCTAAGAGTTTTTAGTTTAACCTTTTCTTGTAGTTTAGTCTTTTCACTTCAAACAATATTAATATTTTACATTTTTTTATAACTAAAAACACCAGAAGGGAAGAAAATTAAAAAATGCTGAAAGTGAAGTTAAAAGAAGTTAAAAATTAGAGAAAACATCGCAACTTTATATTTTCAATATTAAAGAAAATAGCCACATTCATTGTTCAATGTTACCTTTTTTATGTAGTAAGTTTTACTAGGAACTAGTAAAACGTTACGTCGCAGCAAGCTTAAAAAATAATAAATTCTCGACTTGAGGATAGATTGGGAGTTTTTGAAAAACTAAAAAAGTTCCAAAAATCGTTTTCGTTCTTTTAAAATACTTCGTCTGTTAGTAAAAAATACGTAAGTGGTACCAGCAAAAAGTTTTGGGAAATATTTTTGCTCGTTTGACCAATTTGGAAACAAAAATATTATTTCAACATTACGTTTCGTGCATGTCCGATAGAGAATCTATAAGAAAATAAATTATAAATTGCTTTAGGCTCCGTAAAAAAAGAAAATAAAAAGTTGTAGCTCTCATAGGTCACGACTTATGACCACGAAACGTTGACCCTTTGTATTCGGAAGGCTCTATAAGTACTAGAAAATGTAATGCAACCGAATTTTAGCAGTTTTGCGGTATATTTATATTTGTAGTTCGTAGTTATGCTAGGCGGGTGCGGGTTCACTTACTGACAGATGGTGTCACCGTTAAGCGGCTACTAAACCAACAGATGACCCCAAGAACAAAAGGTGGGTCCTGTATCTTCTATGTTACAGTCAGTAAAACAGTCAGTAAAACAGTGAAGTTAGTAATGGATATTCTTGATAACTTATGATTATACTGTTCTGTTCCATGCTAAGTTACCATTGTCAGGTGAAACGGTATATTACCATTGGTCGCTAAAACAGAGACGGTCGACAATACACATCACCAAAATCACACTGAGTGTATGCTGAATTAGTTATAACTGTTAGAGCAACAACAGAGCGAAAAAGACCTATGAGATTCTTAAATTCAGCAGTCAGATGACCTGGTGGATGGTCGTAAGCAGCAATAGCAGAGACCAGCCTCAAAATATCTGGAAATCACAAGACGTTAAAGCAGCAGCAAAGAAGAGCAAAGCAGAGTTGCAACCTCTCCCCGTTTGAATGTGAGTTATCCATCGTAGGAACAGACGAAGCTACAGCTATACTACCAGATTTAACAGATGAAAACTTTAAAATTGTGTTTCTAATTCTAATGTATGAAGAAAACTTTCGTGATCAGTGTCTGAAAGCATATGACAATTGCACAAGACCTTCCATTTTGTGGTTTCGGGTGGGTACTAAATGTTGACCCCTGTCGCCTATACACTTGATGTAGATTTGGCTAACTGTAAAGAACTTCACGACAGTCACAGTGATTTACTTTTCTGTACTGAATACTACAAATCATCAGGGTCAAAGCTGGAGATACTTCTAACTACCCTCTGACCGAAAAGAAAGAAGATTCTACACCACCGTATACTGGAAAAAACCTTCGGCAAACTGTCTTGAGCTTGTTAAATTGTATCGCGCTTTTAAATTTAATCAAGCTCCATGGTTAAAATCTTACATAAATTTTAATACAAAAAAGAGAGCAGCATCTAAAAATTAGTTAGAGAAAAAAAGAAGTTCAAGGTTTAATGAAAGATGATTGCAGTGGATAGGCCATTAGTAAGTTTGTTGGCTCAAGAAGTAAGAAGTACCACATCTGCTCGAATGGAAAAGATTTTATGGAAAAAATCAAAGGTATAAACACAGGCGTGGTAGAGAAATCTATTAACTTTGATGATTATGAATGTCAACATTTGTTTACTGATACTTAAACTCTATTTAACATTACCTTTCAAGCTTCGTTAAATTCTACTTTGAAATTGTGTAACGTTACGCCCAAGTTACTTTTCCGTTAATTTAACTTTACTTTATCGCTAACTTCACGTCAACTTAACGTTACTTTAACGTACTCTAACATTATTTTAACGTCAGCTTAACGTTATTTTAACATTATTGTACAAATCTGTATTATCCATCCAGCTTTTGTGTGAACTGTCGAACAGAAGCTATTTGACATAGATTTCATTATCACGTCCCTCAAAGGCTTTCTCAATAAGGCGAATATCTGGATACTTGACTTTTAAAAGTTTTTTTAATAAAAGGCTTCAGCAACAGGTTGATCCTGATAGTCCTTTAGATTATAAGTTACTAGTTTATTTGGCATTATCTGATCCACAATAAATATTACCGTGGTCGAGATTGATTTGTATTCTATCCCAAAAGTGTCATGATACTTGCTGATTCGAATTTTGTCACCAACTTTGAATTTGTGACATTTCGAAACAATTTTACTTGCATAAATTTTTCTTCATCATCGGTGGTTAAATCTTTTTGGCTTCATGCCAATTGTTCTAGATTTAGTGTTTCTATACTTGAATATGAGGATAGGCAAGATATCTAACCATTTTTAGTTATATTTCAAGTTGAATTGTGCCCACATATTATTCTTGAGCGTACGATCAAGTTTTTCAATGATGGGCCCTCGTAAATTACTGTAGGTTGAGTACTGGAATGGAAGCTTCTAATGTGTCCCCTAAGGGTTTACATTTTTCTTGCACCTTCTACTTTATTCCTTTACACACCCCCCACACACTTATTTGGTGGTGGAAGGGGGACCTACAGTTTAAGGTGGGTTCCGAACCACCAAGAGCAACAGCTTTAAGTACTTAGAGAAAACCTTTTTCTCTAGGGGTACCGTTCCCACGACTCTCCGGAGATAAATAACTCCCTTTCTAGGCTAATGTTCACCGCATGGGCCACCAAGACTCTTCCATAGTGCGAGGCAGGAATCGAACCCGCAAGCTCTTAACTTTCACCAATGTGCAAGTTTTTTGGAACTCGTCATGTGCAAGTATGAATTTCATGGCTTCAGTTAAATCATGTCCGTGCTTGCGATATCGAAATTACCGTTAGAGGTTAATTTAAAACGAAAACCAAGAGGCCCACAATAAACTTTCATACAATATACTGTCAGGTATAGCAGATGTGTTTAATAATTTTTGTAATAGTGCAACTATAGGTTTAAAAGTGTCACTAAGAATTTTCTCTGTAGCTTCTTTGCCTAACTTTAGCATGAGGGGTTTCTGTCGTATAGCATCGCAGGTCATTGCTATCTTATGTAAAATACTTTGCTATTTATGAAACCTGTCAATATCTTAGCGCATCACATAAAACAAACTTTACTTGCAATAAAGCAATCTTTTTTATAAAATAATAAAGAAGTCAAATTGATACTTGAGTTCTTGTAACAATTTTGAGTAAAGATAAATATTATCAAATCTGAGACAATTTGGATTTAGAATTAAAGAAAGCAGTACATTCGTTTGAGCACAATTTTATGGATCATGAAAAACTAGACAAATACTTTCTGATAGTAGATTACCATGACGCTTTATCCTCTTCTATCTAGGCTTAAAGAAGCAATCTATATTTGCAACTAAAAGTTTGATACCTTGTGTCTTGTATCTCGTTTTAACCTCGATTGTTAAAAAAGTTATAGGTACTGCACTTTTAGCGTTTATGATCAGTTCAAATATAGTCTTTGCACAGCTAACATCAGGTGTAGCATCTCTGCAGCCTGCTAAGTCTGTACGAATATGATGTTCCTCGTTAGGCATATAATATCAGCTTTTGTCGGTATGTGATAAAGATATAAATGAAGCGAATACATATACTTCTAGCTAATCGCAAACTATCCTGCACAGAACAAGGTATGTTTGTGCATCTTAAGAAATTCGGTATGAATTGAATGGTGTTGAGATTAACCGATCTGAAAAAGTTGGACATACCAGCATCATGAGGAACTACGTTTCCTTGACTCCTAAACAGCCTAATTATGCTGGGGATGCAGGTTGGCCTGATATTGATCCAATGCTCGAAGGACAAATGAAGCTCGATACATTGATCTAAGTTTCCCACTTTGCATGATCTTGCGGTTCGCTGAAGATGATTAAAATATGATTGTAAATGCGAAACATGAATTAATCGAAACAAGGTCATGTTCAGACATAATTGATGTTATTCAAACAGTGTGATAAACACCTGAAGATTTAAAAATTGTACTACATAAAGTTAAATGGATGATTCCCTATGTTTTACCTAGGAATTGTTTTCAATTGCAGTTGATAATGTATATTGAAAAGGATCCACTCATATCAGTCAGCTATTGAACCTAGGAAATATTTAATTATCCTCTAGTCCCCGCCACTTAGAGCCACGTGAGGCAGATTAGGACTTTCACACAAATAAAAAAACCACGATGCATCTTACTAGGATTTGAAACAGGTAGAAAATATTCAAAAAGAAATTATATTAAGTTTTTGGACTAATGTAATATTACAAATGTAAAAGTTTGTCAAAATTATCAGTATTAATTATATGGTAATTCAAATTTAAACCTTTATTAAAATTAGTTTTTATTATTTTATGAGATGTTTACGAATGTTCGAATTTCATACCATCAGAAAGAGCGTGAAAATTCACTAAAGTAGCGTTTCTTCGAGGATAATGCACCACTCATTGCAATTGACTGCTCTAAAGAAAATAAATTGCTGAAACAAAGTTCAGTAGATGTACGGTTAGAATTCGAATCAAAAAATACTTTTCGTGCCAAAACAGAAGCCTATTATCTGATCATACACTATCCAATAGTTCAATATGAGCCCTTTAGTGGAGGTTCTTAGAAGCTTATTTTAAGTGATGGGCTTATATGGAGTGGTGAGAGTTGAATTAGGTTATAAGAGAGCTTTATTTAGCTGAAAAGGCAGTGTCAGTCGTAATGAACTTCGTTATAGATGTGCCGGGCTTCAACAGGTCTTACAACAACTTTGTCTTTAAGGAGCTGGCAATCCTCACTCTCCAAAAAGATTCTCTTTCCTTATCTTCCTCTTAAAACTACATTGCAGCTGGGGTTCACTCTCTGGAAGATTGAAAAGTATAACATGATTGAAATTTGGGAGATATAAACCGTCTTTCGTTAAAAAATTTAATTTGATTTATCACTACCTTTATGTACACATCGTACATATTGCAACAGTAATTATACAGAAAAATATTTATATGATGATGAATGTTTTAAAGTATTGATTTTATATTGCCAGATAAATACTCGCTAGCTCCGATAATGTTTTAGCCCAGGTATTTCAGATTTCCGGGCTAATGATTTAACCGAATAAGCTAGGGAAATACGAGAATATTTTATTCACGATACCTACAAATTTGATTCCAATGTCATTCTTATACTAGCAAAATTTAAAAAAATGTTTAATATATTATTAATTTTAATGTTAATTTTGTTTTCTACATGGTCTATAAGCAATATCCGGAAATCTCCAAGACCTGGGCTCGATCCCCACCGGAGATATAGAGCATTTTTTCACAATTTTAAATAAAATTTTAAAAATATGTGTTATAGACCCAAATATTGCCACTTCTGTTGTATTGAATTCAGCTTGAAGGAAGAGATAGCTTTGGGGTTTTATGCCGTAGGAGGGAAATCCGGTATTCAAATACTGAATATTTGCAGAGTTGGGGTGATAACTAGCAAGATGCGGATTTATGCCTATAAAAGCGCGTCTCCGAAATGATTCCTTCATTCCGGCTCTTCAGTTGCTTGCGAAAAGACGTAACATCTCTGACAAAATGACCTGCAGAAGATCAATGCCAGTGGTCGAATGGAAAGCTACCCAGCAACGAGGCCGCCGCCTGACCTGACCCTAAAGAAAAGGTATGCATTGATAAGGATCAAGCAGCTGTAGACAAAGTTTGGAAGCAGAATCTTGCCGAGCTGTAACATACACTTGATACTTTTCTACACAAGAGACTTGTAAAAATTCTAGAAGATCCTGAAATTCTAGGTGAAATGCACGAGAACCCGAAATTGCAATATTTTGGTGGAGAATACAATTATATTGAATTAGAAATGTTAAATGAATTACAAAATAAATTATGAAAATAAATGTATCAAATTTTAATGTTAACCCAGTGTTCTTAATATTTATCAATTAGTTTAAGTTACTATGTAAGATTTTTTAAATCTAATTTACTTAATTTTACCAAAGTTTCAATTGATTCAACAATTAAGAAGATAAAACGCAAAAAATTGAATTAATAAGATGTAGACCATTAAGCTACAGTATCAGTTGGGGTCGGGGCAGTTTATAGGTAAGTGCACGGAGAGACACAGTATCAATTCAACGGCAGATTATGCATTACCGACTGTCGATATTACTGCTGTAAGAAAGTACTGACTAATTTGACAGTTGTTTCATCATTTATTCATAGCTTGATTGATAAGGTACGATCCTGGTATAGCTACAGAGGTTCGATCTGTGACTGATGATATGTATTACCGACAGTCTCTCTTTTACCGATCGACGTTAATATACTGTTTTACACGATAATGGTTACTTATTATGAAACAGAGTCGTATAATCATAAGTTAGCAGGAATCTCTATTACTAACCTCACTATTTAGCGACTTATCATAGAACATTACCTCAAAATTACCGAGCTTTTCTTTTACCGACCGATTGTGCAATGTTTTCTCCGAAGGAATCTGTATTATGGGTCTCACTGTTATACCGAATGCCAGTAACTTAGCGCGGAATAGAACTCACACTGATGGAATAAAACCAGACCCAGAGGAAATTAATAGTATCCAGGACTTCCCTGCGCCAAGGAATGTAAAACAACTCCGCGGATTCTTGGGCCTAATTAATTTTCATTCCAAATCCATGCGACAAACACGCAGCTCAAACAGTGCCTTCGTTAACATGAATAAAAAAGTGAGCTCCACTTCCATTATCTTGAAACATGTGCAAGCAACTACCCTCTTGGCGCAGTCTGATATCAATTAAATGATAGGTAAGAAAAGGAAATAATAACTCTAGCCAGCAGAACACTAAAGTCGATACGACGCACTTGTAGAAGATATTTTTTCCAAAAAGGATCCGCGAGCGAAAACTAAAAAAAAATCAAGCCCCAAAGAAAGAGGAGAATAACGAAAATTCTCCAAAATCACAGGCCGAGGAAAGATTATTTGGAATCAGAGGACCCATTATAAAGAAGGCTAAACGAACCGATCCTTGGCTACGATAATAGGCAGCCCAAAGGGACAAGGCAAGAATCATTAGGGAGGCGCAGAAAGCAACACTATTTTCAAAGAAGACACAGGTTACTATAACAAGGGAAGAGAGAGCCTGGCGGCCGCATTTCGCAATCCCAGTCAGAACAACAAGGGAGGGAACAAGCCATTAAAATTGTCGATGAAGACGGCCAAGTTGACATAGTAACAACCTATAATTTTAACTTTTTTTTTATTATCCGTAGAACTATATCCAACCATTAGCATAATTTTTTTATGTAATTCATTTGCGTCTTTTTTATTTTGTATTAAGGGTATCTAGATCTAGTGTATAAAGTAGAAATTCAAAAGCTAGTAAGTATATCGTATTCATCTGCAAATTCTATAGAGGGGAAGATGTAACCGGCGGGTTTCGTCATAGAGCCTGAACGCAGGCATTATCGCATTATCGTAGGAGCCTCAGAGGAGCGCAAACTCCGATGCCTCCCACCAAAAATTTTCTCATGTATCGTGGGAGACGAGAGAAGGGCGTGGCCCATAAAAAGAGCCACGGAGCCGGAAACCTAAGAGAAGATGACGAGATATTTTATAGCGACCTGGATAAATCCAACTTGCTAGCTGCTCAATATTAAGGTCTCCATTCCATGACTTTTGATGTGAGAGATCCTGACACTGAGGAACAGATCGATGCCACGTACCGTCAACTGACCATTGCAAATATAAACGCGAGTTATTTTGAATTTACCTTCACCGGAGAAATTAATAAAATTCTAAAAAGTGTCCGACCTAAAAAAGCACCGGGCTTTCAAATAATATGTTCTTCATCTCAAATCGTTTATTTGATATTCGAGCTACCATATATAAAAATAAAAATCTAAATCGTTCACAGTGTTCCACTGTTTGTAAAAAGATCATTCAAGAATCTGTTGGTAGTTTTTAAGATGCATTCAAAAATTGTATATGGTTTAATTCATTTGCTGAGGGATGTTGTGAGAATTCTTACTGATTTCGAGCCGCTCAATCGCAAACTCTTTTGAAATCTTGCAAATTTAAGAAGATTATTTTAGACTTGAAACATTTTTTTTGAATACTCTTTTTCTGCCGAGCTCTCTTTCTCTCTAGCCTAGGCATGCCCCATACAAGCTTACTCTATTTATCTATTAAAATATCTCCCTCTTTGTCGCAATGTTTAAGAAGTTTCTAAATGATAGAAAAAAGGCTTGACCTCTGAATTAAATTAGTTAGCCTGAAAGCAATATACCTCCCTACATGTTAATGTTTTAAGTAAATAAATTAAATCTTTTTAACACATTATTTCTTTATGTGAATGATGATTTCGACGTTCCTTAGTCAACTTTTATATTTATACAACTGATTTATTTGATAAATTCTAGAAAGAGCTTTCAAATTATATGCTCTTCATCTCAAATAGTTTATTTGACATTCTAACCTGTTGAAAAATGACGAACACTGAAGATTTCATTCTAAACTGTTTAAAACATTAGAAAAAGCAATTTTTTTAAAACAAGGGTTAAAAATCAACTATTTACATAATATTACCTAGTTACCATGAACCTTTATATCCTTCACCTGAGATACAAGAGACTAGTTGAATGTTAAAAGGAAGCACTCAGAGGATGCCAAGGAACAGATTCTAAGGCCTGCTGTTACTAATTTTGCTGTCTCTTTTGAAGACTTAGAAGTTCCCTTGGTGCTTACAAATGCCGCAGACGAACATCTTTTGATTGTTTTCCATATTTAGGAACGCAGTCGACCTTCTAGATTTCTACGTTTGACACACGCGTTTTAGAACTGACTTCCGAAACCTAGAAACACTGTTCCGAGACGAGAACAATCTGTTGATGTTTCTCGAGTCGCTCAATCGCAAAGCCTTCTGCAATCTTACGCATTTTACAAAATTATTTTAGAATTGAAACATTTCTATAATACATAGTCATTGAAAACATCAAAAGAACCCTTAAGGAATGTATTATTAAATTTTTTAAATAAATTATGTAGGTGGGTGCCGCATAATTGTAGAAGGTCTAAGCCATCGATTTGTTTATGGAAACAAATCCTTGCAATCGTATGTCCATCAATCTCTTCCTATTATAACTAATAAGTTATCACCTACATAGCAGAAATTTCTTCCCCAATCGTATGTCCATCAACGCGTTCTCATTTATATCAGCTTATAGATCTGATTTCATCTCTGACACATATGGTGTTGACGTACAACAAAGACAGTCATTAAGGCGATAGCAGATCTTGATAATTTTCAATGTAATATAAATTATATTACTCTCAGGTTCAAAAAACTCCAAATCCGGGGATAGGTAAAGGCACATATGTTTAGTGTATAAAAGATATTTCTCAAAATTGATAAGTAGGTCTGAATATTTTTTAGGGTAAATGTAAAAGTTTCGCAAGGCGATTGACCTAGGAAGTTTCCAAGAATTTTCGAATACGCTGGTCCTCACTGGATACTGTGACGTCAGATAGCAAAGCGTGTTTCATATTTTTAGGTGACAAAAATTTTGATTCTCGGATTTAAGTATTGATTTTCTATACCGATAGTAAAAATCGGATACAAGACTGTGATTCGTACGTCAGCACAAGAAGCGAAACGAATCTCACAGCCTTCTGCGCTCTAGGCGCAACTTTGCTAATCGTGTGTAAAAAAGTGGACCAGAACTGCCCCTACCTATCTACTTTGAATGATTTCAGATTAAAAATGTAGAAAATAGTAAGAAATAGTAAGAAAAATGGTAATATGATTCCATTTTGTTCATATTGTACAAGTTTAAACCTTGCAGTTCAAAATTGCTTGACATTTACACATGAAATTATCAAATTAAAAACCGACTATTAAAGCTTTTAATATAAAATGTTGTAATATTTAATAGCAGAATGCTGTTGCGAATTTCAATAATTGTTTGAATTTTAAAATACAAAATTGTAAAATTGAAAATTTAAGACCTCCGAGAATTAATTAAAAAAAGTAATTAAAGGAAAAACTTTAGTTTTAAGGTCTCAAAGACTTAACTGTTTTAGAATTGCGTATTTAAAGCCATGATTTGAATTAAAAATTATTATTATGGATGTAATTATCTCTTGATCCAGTGTCTACCATCGCATCAGCGATTAACATATTGACTTGGCTACTTCTTTTGAAGTTATATTGAAAATTTAATCAGTAAAATCTCACAAGAATAATACATGACGATAAATGGATCCCCAGAAGCGAAAACTAAATTCATTCGTTAATTTCTATTAATTTCCGGATTGTTTAAAGCCATTTAATCACGCCTCATGCTAAATAATCTGTTCTGAATTTTCTTCTCCGATGAGGAAAGGGTAAAACTCTTTCTTTTAGGTTGAAAATATCTTACGAATAAAACGTCACTCTGAGCAAATTTTGGTGCAATGTTTGCCGTCGAGAATTTTGAATTATTCTCCCAAACACGTTACATTCCCTAATTTTACAGGGATTGCCATTAATTGAACCCGCTTAATTAATAACTTATAAAAATTCACCTACCTTATATTTCTCTTATTTTGAACGTTGCGCCCACTGATCTATATTGGGAATTTTGTCTGCAATTCCTGAGATATCATGGACTTAAGTCATCAAAACTTTTAATCAATTATGTGCAATTTAGAAAATTTCTAGACAAAATTGGGACTCTAAGGTATATTAAATATGTCCCAGATTTTAAACGGATCGCGCATCCAATGAATTAGTTTGAGGATTTTTCAAGTCAGAATGTTTTATTACACATAGATGATCTATTTTATCATTGCATTAATAACCAGCACCTTGGGCACAAGTAACACAGAAAAACCAGGAATTGGCGTGCTTAGGGTCCCACTTTTCGATTGGTCGCTTAAGCACGATCGGGACCACCCTCCAATTCAGATCTGTATGAACCAATAAACTGTGCTAAACATGCATCCCAGTCAGAAAATAGAAGTTAAATTTTTTTATTTTGGATAATTTTAGAAATTCCGTTAACAGGGTTAAATGCCATAGACAGCTACCAATTTAATTCTCCACTTACAGCCTTTCCTCTTTCCTATGAATCGCGTTTACCTTCATAAACTAATGCCAATCGTAACGCGTTGTGACGAGCTGAAAATCAGTCGCTGGCCAAACGAGTGTTTTCTCTAGAAGCTTGGCACCGACTGTCGATCTGACCGTTCTTTGGTAAGCATGCAGGTGCCGTATTAGCGGTCTTTCCGAACCCCACTTTTCGAGTAGTTGCGCACGCAACAGCACCTGTTTCGTGTAGCGATACATGTGACCTATATAATCCTTTCCTTCCGAAATTCACCACCTGGTTAGGCGCGTACTTATTATCCGTTTCGCCCGCTTCTGAGTAAATTTAAATAGTACGAGGGTAGTTCAATAAGTCCTTAGAATGAAGTATAAAAACAATTTTTTTTGAGTAAATTTTTTTTTATTTTCCAACATAATCTCCTTGGAGCTCTATACACTAGGTCAATCGCTTTTCAAGTTTTTTTAATCCGTCAGAAAAGTGCGTTTTCGGAAGTTCCTCAAAATAAGCACTTACAGAGGCAATGACGTCTTCGTTGTCTGG